>NC_083644.1:27471392-27776392 GCF_963576545.1 Limanda limanda | reverse complement strand
GATGGTGAACATGGACTCAATCAGAGTATTTATATAAAATATGAGTTATGTACAGCGGAATGGTGTGGGAGGTGGCAACTCTGAACTGATATACATGTGTAGGGGGTTGAATTATAGATTTATGTATTTGTACGGCAGCTCATAAGCTAAACACTTGGGCTCTCTGAGTGTGTGTGTGTGTGTGTGTGTGTGCATGTGTGTGGTCATTGTTAGGATGGCTTTTCTACCTGATGTTGAGTTACTCTAATCGACAATCCTCACCATCCAAATGAGCAACCGCTCGTGAAGGTTCATTTAAGCTTCTTTTAAAATTTACTTTGTTTTCTCAAATATATATTACTATTTGTACTATAAAACATCCACAACACTGGTTCTTCTGTCAACCTCTGCAGAATGAAATTAATTATCAGTTTCAGCTTGAGATGTTAATATTTTTAACAGTGTGGGAAAGATGAAAAACTAATTCTTTGCCAAACCTTCAAGGTTTCTCTTGGTTGACTGTTTCCCCAAACCAGCTGAAACAGCTGCCAGTGGCACAACACTGGACAGACACTATTTGATTCACTGAACAAATTGTGTGTTACCAAGCTGCTGAATAAAACCTGATTGAGAATCTGTGAAACCCCTGTTGATATAGATTAATTTGATGGAAACTGTCTCAGTTGTTCTGGGGGTTTACAACCACTTGAATGACTTGTGCAATGACCTACGCGTTGGTGGTATACTGTGAAATCTGTCATCAGCCTCCATCTTACTCACTGTATTTTACTGTTGTTGCAAACTTCATATCCAAATCCTACAGTGAGTGTATGGGAGCAGTAAGATGAAGTGTTTCCTGTTTTGTCCTTTTCTCTTGTGAGCGAGTGAAGACCCTCCCCTGTACTGTGTTTCTAGGCTAGTGAAGAACCTTTTAACAGAGGAGACAGTGCTGGCTCCGTCCAGTACACTGCACACAGCACCTGAACGAGGTCACTCATTTCTGACCGCCTTGCTGTAACACTTTCATTTGCCAAGCCACTCCACCCATCCATTACTTTACTCCAACGTGGTCATTTGCTCCCTCGCTCTCTCACTCGGCAGTTGGGCCATGTGCCCAGGGATTGGTTGGGCTTGGGTGAGCCACTGCTCTGGGAGAGGGAGGGACGGTTGGATAGGGTTCAGGTTGGATGGAAGGATGGAGCGGATGGGGACGGAGGAGCTTTGGCTTGTTGAGTTGAATAATCAGAGCATGATGTCACTGATTGAAGCAAATTCCCCTTATTACACTCTCCCATGAATTCTCTCTCTCTCTCTCTCTCTCTCTCTCTCTCTCTCTCTCTCTCTCTCTCTCTCTCTCTCTCTCTCTCTCTCTTGCTCTCCCTCTCTCTACCTCTCTCTCTCTCTTGAAGACTTGAATTATATGAAATTAATGATGTTCTGGTTTTATCATCAGTACATCAGATGGCTGCATTATAAAGGACAGGGCAACTCAACTAAGACCTCCACGGGGGTCTTAAGAAACATCCAGTCGCCAAACATAGAGCTCTGTTGCTTTTGTTGAGGGAGCTGAGGGTGAACATTATGTTTTGAAGAAAACGCCATCGTAAGTCATGTTTATGGCAAAATCAATTTATTTATTATCTATTAGTAAAAGAGAAAAACATGGTATTGCTTTGGTACATCGGATGCAGGTCTATCAACTTTTCACCCCTTGAGTTACAGTTAAGTTACTCTGTGAGGACGTCATTAAAGACACCCATCAGCTAGGAATTTATAGTCAGCTAAAATATGTCTTGAACCTGTGGCTCAATATACACAAACCTTTTATATCACTTTGGAGGATAAATGAGTCTCAGTACCCTGTTGATGAATTCTACTACTTCATGCAGGACAGCCACTCCTAGGCTCTGTGCTCTCTCTGCCTCTCCCTTCTCCTGACTTCCTTGTCCCCTCTGTTCTGTTCTTCATCCGTCTCTTAACCATTTACCCCCTCTCATGCCGGTTAGACGGCTGGTCCTTGAAATGTTTGTCATGGCCACGCTTGTTTTGTTGCGGCACTCTCTCCACTCCAGCCTGTTTGAATCAACTATCCCCTCCGCTCTCCTCACCTGATCGCCTTTTCTCTTCCTTTAACCTCCTTCTTATTCTGAGTTTTATCTTGTTTGGTTCTGGCTTTTTTTTGTGTGAGGAGGAGGACAGAATTACACGCTCTAGCAGTTACCCTCCAGTATTTTAGTTAAGTGGAACCCTTTTGCAACAAGACCACTTGACCTGTCTGTAGTGATTGCCAATATCTTCCTTCGCTATAAATCTTTTAGCACTTTACTGGCTGACAGAAACTGAATGCCTCACTTTTACAGTATACAAGAAAACTGAGTACATCCCTGGTTAATTTCAATAAAATGTAACATAATTACAAATCCTGTTCTCTGACTCTTTAAACTTTTAACTAACAAAAGTCTGTGCATCTTCCATTAGTGATATCTCGTTCTTTTGTTTTTTAATTGTTCGTATTTCCACCTTTATTGTCATGTTGGTACATCCCTGTCATGCTTGGACTCTGGGCTTTCTCTGTTTGGAAATAATAACAAAATCATATTTAAAACATTCATTATTAAAGACCGTGTCTTACATAAATGGAGAGGCTTATCAATGTCTAAAGATCAAATACACTTCAGTTCAATTTTGAAATAATACAGTTATTATAAGATGACCCTTTTAAATTTAAATTATTTAACTATTAAGTGATACTGCACAGGGGTGTACTCAGTTTTATTGCTTGCTGGATGTGTGTCATATACTGTACGCTTCATTGTTTGGTTGGTTTTATTGGCTCATGAGTGCGGGCTGTGCATCCTTGTCTGATCGCCACAGTTTGTCCATATATTGCTTTCCCCTTTTTCCCTGCATATTATTTTAAAGTATTTGAGTAATATACCTTGTATAATAAGATGCTAAATTAAATTTGAAGTTGAAGCTGACGTGAATTATTCTTGTTTTTTCAGATATCTTCAGTGAACTGTGTACAGCAGCTCTCTCCGACTCAGATGAAAATGAAGCCAGTACGTGTGGAACTGTGTCTCAGGACAGCAGCTAAACATGGCTGACTATTGTTGTTCATAACGCTGGATGACAAACATTTGATGTTTCACAAACATGACTGATAACTCTATAACTACAGTTTTTAAACTGTAATTTCTTAAGCTGGACTTGAAATGTCAATGACTATTAGCTTTTTTCAAAACATGTGGTCTACAAATATGGCCTGTTGTTGTTTTTAAACCAACGTTTTTCAAGCTTCTCAGCGAAGTCTCCAAAAAATCTGGAACCGTAACAGGCCTGAATGTGACCACGGGGAAGCCATACAAGTATTTGAGATCAACCAGCTGTTGTCTCTGGGGCCTGAAGACTGACGGACATGGACACTGAAATTTACAGCCAAATGTGGATGAATTCTGATTAAATACTGTAAAAAAAATACAGTGGCTGGGCTGGATACCTGAATTGTCAGATTCCATTTTTGACTTTTATAACAGGAAAACGTGATCACCTCCATGTGCTGGTTGTGAGGAGGCCTTGGCATGATGCCCTGTTTTGCTGCTACACTGCGCTTATGCAAATCTCTTAGAGACCAGGTTCTGCCTCTGCTGCCTCGCTTCATCTGCTTCATCAGACCCTCCACAGCCGCTGCAGTCTCCAGAAGAAACTACAAGTTGTCCTGCTTGCCTTTCTTCACTGGGTAGTCCCTAGTAGATATATTGCCATTAAGTTACATCAGATGTTGTATATTATCTCAATGCACCCTATCTCACACCCTGTACATTTGCAAATGATCTATATAAATTGCTCAAAGAAGTTGAAAGACATCACCATTTTATATAGGCATTTACAATCCAGATATTCTTCTTGGTTTACTATGTCTGGAGAGAACTTGTAATATATCCTGTTTGTTTGTTTTTAGACATTCTGGGTCAAAACTGTCTTATAAAGTTGACCATGCTTTCATGTTAGCAGATACGTGATAAGACATCAATCAGATATGGGGTTACATTGCAATTCAGTTGGTTCTGGCAACCTGACTTATGTATATCACATGTGAACTTTCTTGCTGTGTTTTAGTCTATACACAGCTGTTGATAAATAAAACTCTATGTTTTTTCTGTGTATAGACATAAACAAGTCCCTAACTTTGTTTATCTGCCTTCTGGTGCCAAGCAAGGTACTGTGATGCTTGAGGACAGCTTGCCCAAAGCATCCAGAAACAAGGTTGATGAGAGTGGACGCACCAAAACAACCAAAACAATGAGCTAAAATTGTCTATAATGATACACAGTCATTTAACACTCTGTTTAGTCAAATGTATTGATTGGTGTAGCTTGCTACAGTCTGTCAAAGGTGCATCAATTGAAAAATGTAATTTCCTTTACTAGCCAATGAGAGCTAAATTACATTGCAGCAGAAATAAATCCATCATAATGTGTTTTCCAGTTTATCTTTACACATATATGGTGAATCACAGACGGAAGAAGCCAAATGGCTTTTGATGAATTAAGCGTAACTGCAGAACATCAATTCTGTAGATGGATTGGGTGTTTTTGTAAATCATGTGTCAGGAAACAGATTGATTTCTCTGAGAGGTTATTCTACTTGGACTCATCTGCCCATATTGGGGTTTTCACTTTTTAAGCACATGCTATGCTGTATGTTGTGAGAAACATCTGGAAATGTTGTTTTTTTTGCAAACAGTACCCGGGTTGTTTCCTAACATCAGCAGGTGAAATAGCACTGCACACTGAATGCCAGGAGGGCATTGTAGTAAATGTGTGAAGATCAACTTGTATAACTGCTGTATCATTCTCAGAGGCTTTACAATATTGTATTTCTACTGATGGACATAATTGTGCGGACTATTCACTGATAAATCCAAAACAGCACTATGCACTGTATTCACAAACAGATGAAGCATGACATGTTGCAGGAAGGAGCCCTAAGGTTTCATGTGTGTAAATGTGTAGATAAGACCTGTTTCGATTTGCAGACTGTAAGTAATTAGAAAAAAGAAAGAGGAAACTGAAAGGATGTAAAAAATGATAAATATTCACCTAGTGATTGAATACATGTCAGAATGTAAGACTTAGTTACTCTGGAGGAAAGTTACAGTTAAGTCAGAGTTGAAATTACCCTGACCTTCATAAGCAAGTAAAGATGGATGGATGGATGGATGGTTTATTGATTTGAAAGGTGGATAATGGATGGATGGATTGATGGATGGATGGATTTGTGGATGGGGGAATGGATGCATCAATGTTGCAAATGGTGGGTGGGTTTATGGATTGATGGTTGGATACCTCGGTAGACTTGTGGTTGGAAGGATGGATGGATGGATCAAAAGAAGGTCAGCAATATAAAGATTTGAATATCCCCCGGTTACCAGAGGGCAGAAATCTATAACACTTCATACACATTAATATTAGTCCCGTTGTGAAGTCACACTCTCTTGAACATACTGTATATTATCGTCATCATGCGTTTATTGAAAAATGTTGTATCTTTGTAAAGAAAATATTTCAGTTGAAATGCATCCTGCAATTTTATTGCCATTAAACAAAACTATAGAATGTATCAAATCTGTATATTATATATCTTTCATTGTAATGGACATATTGCTTCATTGTGATAATATGTATTGACAATATGAAGTTTGTCCCTGTGTTTTTTGTAAGCTTAAACTCGTATGCTCGTATGCTAAAAATGTAAGAATTAACACAGAGGTGCTTGTTGTAGAACTTAAAATTGAGATCACCGTTCTATGTTGGAAAGGAAAATTCCTGTCACATCCACCTACAATAAAATACCATCCTTTGCCCCACAATCCAATAGCCGGACGAGCAAATACGTGTACATAAAAGCAAAAGTAGGTTTCAGATCAGGAAAAGAGAAACATCGGAAATAGTATTATGTGAAAGCTTTTTCCTTTTCATTATCTTTATACATTTCTGCCGTTATGTCTTTGTTTGCACTGGAGGACCAGCACCCCCCTCAATAACAGTGCTATAAAGAAATGCTCAAAGTTTGACCTGGTCTTTTTAATTTACTAACATCAGCACAGGCTGCTCTTCGTGATTGTTTGTTAGTTTTTGGACTCAAAGCAACCCACAGCTTATACCCCAGCAGGTATCATGGATACAAATGTTGATATTGTGAACACAATTACTAAACTCTGAAATTACTGAACTGTGCATACACTTTATGTCACAAACACAAAAACAAAGAGACCATTAATAATCTGTCACCCCCATTAAACATATTTTCGGCATGTTTTGATGACAGTTTTGGTCAAATCTCTAAGTATATCCATGACTGTCCACCCAAGCAGTCCATATACATACACTTATAGCATTGCATTGAAGTGACTGATAACAGCTACTAAGTACTGAAGTAGTTTAGCGACTACATAAAGAGTGTTGAGGGAACATGGACAAATGAGTGTTGAAGAAAACTGCTGTTTTATTTTGAATGTTTGATCTTCAACACCATGACATACAACATCCGTACATTGCATCCAGTCTAAAAAAGTGTACAAATCACTCCCGCTTCAACTTTGATCAGTTTGCCTTTGTTGCATATAACAGAGATCATTGTGATGAGTAATGTTTGATAATATAACCAACTGAATAAATGACCACTGCAACTGAACTTTTTCTCTGCTTAAATAAAATTCAGGGATAATTAATGGGCACAGATTACTATTATACTCAGAGCTTAGTCTCCAGGCTCTGCACCTCCTAATGACTATGTGGTACAACTGGAGGATGCTCATGATCCATGTTCAGCAGAGATACAATGAAGTTCCTCAAGTTCAGTATTGGGAACTGTTCCAAGGATTTGCATCATTCGTCTGGTGTACCTGCTGGAATACTGTTATGTAATGTGTTCAATAGGTAATCTCTCATCAGTCCCAGCTACGTCAAAAAACAGAAGTAGAGCGAAGACTACATCATTAGACTGGCAGTCAATATTTTCCAGTCATCAAACATTTGTGGTCGCCAATATAGGTCAATGCACTGCAACACTTAAGAGAAGTCAAGGACACATCTTCTTGAATTTGACCTCACATGATGCAGGTAGCACAGACGACAACAGAATTATTTCGAGGGGAAACAAAATAGTGATACTGATACATATTTCATACAAACAGTGACATGTAGGGACGTGGAGTGTTTCACATGATGGGTAGTTGAAGGCAAAATGTGATGGCAAGGTTATCAGCTATCTGCAATAATATTCAAATCATGCTGATAAAATAAGCTAAACAAATCCAACTCAATGGCGAGAATACAACGTCAGTAACTTTAAAAGTCAGAACAATGAGCAAGTCGGGTTCATCGCTTTACTGAAGTGCATTGAGCTCTCTCAGCAACCATAAGCACTTGATCTTAAAACATCTATCTCCGCATTGACCTTGACTTTCTCTGTGAGTCTGCTGTCATTGTAAAAGCATGAGCAGGAGAACAGCAAGCTTTTCACTTATGTTGTAACTGCACATAACAAGCACAGACCCTGAGACTGAGAGATAACAAAGCACAGTGCGAACAGAGGAGATGAGATGAGATGCTCTTCCAACACCTTGCTGTACTCTCTGCCCCACACAAGACTCGTGGGTGATGGGTTTTCAAACGAGATGCTATTTAAATCGGTGTTGGTAGGCGGTGAATACACGCTGTCAGAGAGAAATCACAACATTTTATTTCAAGATCATTTGCATTAAAATGTATGTAATTATTGTAAGTTAGGAAGTAAAATAGGAGGGGAACTGTCTGTCTCTTTATGCCGCAGACATGGCTGTCAAAGTGGTAAGTGCATGGCTTTTTCTTACATTGATGTGTGTGATGAAATACAGGCTTGCAGTATTTCTGTTATTTTGTCAGTGACTTTATTCGTTTAACACTTTTCAAAACAAATAACAAATAAGTGCTTTACAACATACAGTATGAAGTTCAGAGAGTAAAACAATAAAGATAAAGATACAGATTTCAAACGTATAGACATCATGCAATAAAAGCTGGTAACTGATTCTGCTAGTCTGTCTCTTCTGGGGGAGCAGGCCGAGGCAGATTGTGGCTGGCATGGAGGTCCTGGGAGCAAGGAGACAAAATTTTAGATTAGCAAACAAAAGATTCACTGGAAACTACAAGAAAGAGGGGCGGCGGGTTCAGCAAGTTTAGCTCCTACTGAGGTGTTGTTGGCAATAAGTGGCTAGCGTTGTTATACTGCAGGTGATGGGTGGATTGGAGTCTAGTGTGGGGGGTTGAGCAGGAAATAGGGTCAGTGAAGCACACACACAAACACACACACACACACACACACACACACACACACACACACACACACACACACACACACAAACACTAGGAAAACCCATCATGACATGTTGCCCCTGATAAGACAAAGAGGGGAGTTCAATTTGCCTAAATTTTCAATTTATTGACAGTATTAAGATAAGAACCATGTAAAACATTGAATCAAGAACGTTCAAGTTCGAGTGTGTAATGGTCGTTAAGAGTTCTGAATAATGTGATCATGATAAGAGCAAAACAACAAACTGTTACAGCTAACATAAAGCCACACCAAAGTAGCCTGGTCTCGTGTTAAAAGTTTTATATTTGATCTGTTTCTTGCATCTTCATCAACTAAAATGTGTCATTATGGCATGGTGCCTCTTTGCTGATTTCCACAGCTTTGCCTTTTATGGGTGTTTCAACATATTGGCTATGGATTCAAAACCTGCATAAAGAAAGGAGGACAACAGATTATTGAATGTACATGAAGAGAATCAGTTGCTTTTAAAACCACTTCTGCCGCTGACTTTCTGAAGTGTTTGACCTACTGCAAGGAGTTATCACACACACAAAAAAAAGTTTAATTACAATTAAGGAATAAGTGCTCTGCACTTGCTGGAAAGCATCTGGGTGGGGATGAAAGAATTCCAGGACTGCAGCAGAAATAAACATAAAGGTGGCAGAAATGGATGAAATCACCACCTCAGGGCAAAACACATTGCATCTATCTAGACCTATTTGTAATTTCCACAGGCAAATTTACACTTTAAAAAAATGTTTTACCCTCTTTGAAGTTTTCCTGATCATATCGACAGCTAGTTAATGTCCGCCTACTTTCTTAACAGATAACATTAGTCAGTTTAAAAGGTTGACTCACTCAGAAGTGATGTCAGATAAACTATAAATTCAACTATGAATAATTTAGATGTTTTGCATACTCCTCATTGATGTCAGTGTCAGGTGTAGCCTTCAAATGCAAGACATTTTTTTTATGGATATAGTCTGTTAGAAGTGCAAAGTTTAAACCGAGTCAGACAGTCGGACAGATTGAGATTTAAACCTCTGCAAGGTTCAAGGTGTCTTTATTGTCCCCGAGGTGCAATTTGTTGCACAGCCAGCAGAACAGTCACATAGCCAGAGGACATAAATAAAACATAAAAACCAAATGCACAGTTAATACTTAAAACTCTCATGTTAGGGTGTTTTAAAGGCTAGTGAGAGCAAGGACAAATTAGTTCCTACATCTGTTTGTCCTGCATCCAGGTAAGATACATCTGTGGCCTGGCGGTAAGATGTGGAACTCAAAAAACAGGGGGTGACTGGTATCAGCCAGAATCAACCTGCCCTTCCTCAAGGACATGCCCTTGTGCAGGTTAGGGAGGTAATTTATGGTGGTGCCTGATATTTTGCTGCTTACTCTGACAAGAAACTCTGCAAAGGCTTTGTTGGTATAGGTCAGTGCAAAATAAATGTAAGTATAATTACATAAATGTATGTATATAACAAATGTATAGGAATACGCAAATAAAAAACCCACTTTGTAATAAACCGTAGCCTCCTTCACATACAAGGCTGACCAGGGCTTGATTTACCCTTTTTCAACAATAACCAGTAGTTTTCGAAAAAAAATTGTATGGATTTTTGAAACATGCGCCAGGTATTAACTCACTTTTGTATTAAAATTGCACTACTTTAAAATAACTTTATGGAGATTTGACAGTTTTATCATGGAAGCTTTAAGAGGAAAAAAGTTCATCCTGTCATTTGTACTTCTCCGACGACTATCCGTCTAAAAACAATTCCCCGCCAAACCCATAGGTGGCGCAACGGAAGACGAGCTCAGAGAAGCCTACCCCATTTGGGAAGAAGAAGTCCACGTGTCTCTGTTGACATGTTAGCTTGCGTCCCACACACTGAACCATGGCAACTAACAGATCTAAATAAAGTGACACCCAGCGTGTCAAGATGCTGATGTAATCGTTTCTTAGCGCAGCGGTTCCCCGGTCTTGTTTCCGAACTGTGTTGCTGATTCCACAGCTTGAATCTGCTTGAGGCTACATGTAGCTAGAAGCTACCCGGACCTAGCTCCCCCCCAGCTTCCACACACAGTCAGCAGGGACTCCCGGCACTAACTACTACCCAGTGTTTGCTTCTAACCTGACGGTATTATAGAAACAGTGTCATGATAGAAGTGGAATTAAAGTCGTGACGGCGGGTTCTTGCACTGTTACCACCGCAGTTAGCATGGTGGCTAGCCTAGCCCGCTAGCGCCGTTTTGAAAGCTCGTTATAACCGTATGTGACCGTGCACACATGCCCTCAGTGCTCTAACGAGCCACCGTCAGCCGGACAACTCCGCTGGCTTAACACACACGTCACATTAATCGTAGAATCATAGTTGTGTTCGTGTTTGTTGCTACAAGTAAACAGAAAGTTTGAGGTCCGGAAATACGGAAATGACGTCATACGGAAATTATGTCGTTCGCGGACCAATCACAGCCAAGAGCGGTCCGTCGGGTCTCCAAAATGAAGACGGATAGTTAGAAAAATCAGACGTGTACGAAAAGCTGTCGGGGGCGCTCGGAGAGGACGTTTCACGACGGATAGGGCGGTCTTATCTGTCCGTAATAGAAATAACGGAGAGGCATAAATTGGCCTTTAGAGGTCTACACCATAAAGGCATCGCCAAACATGGCTCATAGTTATTCAATACAAAACGAGTTAGTGAAAGAATTTTCCCTGGTTGGTTTTCTAACTTTTTGGTGGCCTGTTAACATCTCAAGAGTGCGTTGTCTCCCTCTACCTTTGTTTCTATTCATATCTGTGTGTGTTTGGTGACTGAGCATCAAAGAGCAGAGAGCACTGAGCTAGAAATATAAAGGTTTGAGGAAGTAGGAAGTATAGAGAGGTAAACCTGGACAGAAGGAAGATTTGGTCTTGACAAAGCTTTGTACCGCACAGTGAAGCTCCTGAGGGCTGAATACAGAAAGACAGACAGAGATTGTGTGTTTGCGTGTGTCAGTATGTATGACTGGAGGAGGTGTCCAACTGCCCCAGGAATATGACGAGCATACTAAGGATTTCACAACAAAAGTCACCCCAGAAAAAGAAAATTGCTTGTGTTCACCATCCTCCAGAATGCATGCTGCTTCCCGAAGGGCAGCCGTTTGTGTGTGTCTGTAATGTGTATACCTGCTTTCGTGGGACAGATTGTTGTATTTCTGTTGTTTAGCCAACTACTTAAGCACAGAAATACAAGGTAAATTATCCAAATTCGAGCCAGTTGATTCATCCTCATGCAGCTACAGTAAGTTAAGACTCGGGTTTGGCCTGAGTTTTATGACTTAATTAGTCAAAGTCATGTGAGTACCGTATTCTGATGTGACAGATGATTGTGTATTTAATAGTAATAGTATTTAGTCCATTTAATATATTTTCCTAAACCAGTCAGTGGGTAACAACCATGTAGCTTTCAAGGACCATGTTGGTATAATAATAATAATAATAATAATAATAATAATAATAATAATAATAATAATAATAATAATAATAATAATACTGTATACTGATAATACCCCATTAGACCGGGAATTGATAATTACGGCCCGAGCACTGACCTGACAGGTGAGGCCCTATTGAAATTGTAAGGATTATTATTATTATTATTATTATTATTATTATTATTATTATTATTATTATTATTATTATTATTCAGGCAAATGAATTGGCTTTTTGAGGGCTTTACCATGCTCAATTTCTTACCAAAATTTGCAGAAAGTAAGAAAGTGGTGAAATGTACGCATTCTGGAGGAATTTTCAATGGGCCTCGCAAAATGTCTCAACAGTGCCCCCCGAGACCCCCGGAACGTGTTCACATTGACCGATCTTCACAAAAATTGGAAAAAGGTGCAATTGGAAAAACGCCACAGGAAGCCTGCTATTTTGCATTTAGTGGCCATTTTGGCCATATTACACATTTTTAGTTATTATTGTTATCTTCATTCTGTTCTCATTGGGGTGGATCTCAGAATGCAGAATTAGGATGTTGCGGCTGGCAATAATCAGCGATGTCTTAGGCTACAGGAGGATATGTATGATTTTCTTGAGGGACCACAGAGGTCATGTAGAACACTTATGCCACAATGCTATATGCTTTGACAAATGTACAGTTCTAAGCACGTCAGTTCCCAAGTGACATTTGAATTCATCAGCACATTCATCTCGAATGACCTCTCGTTCTCATATAGTTTTATGTGCAAATAAATGTTTATTTCTGTTCATAAAGACCAAATCTGATTTTGACTTTGACTTTGAATTAAAAACTCTTCTATACTAAACTCTATTCTAAAAACACTTTTGATATTTGCTCTGTATTTATATATTTGTATTTTCTATTCTAGATGACCACTCAAAGTTAGTTATATACAACTGGACCTAATGTTAGTGAACAATGCTGTTGCTGCCAATGTAAGAGTGCTTATTGTAGTTCTAAGCCATGCACATAGGACAACAAAAATGAGAAAAATTTAAATCTTAAGTGCAGCATAGCATAATAGGGGTGTATGATCAATATGCCAGATTCTGCGTCAGATATCTGTAATAATACTGACCTTGGAATCGGCCATATTGTGATTGATTGATTGATTTTCAGTGGTGCTGATATTTTTAATAACTTCTCTGTGAAGTATAGTCCTAACCCAGGAAGCGTGTCTTTGTATGTTTAATTTTAACCCTTGCACACAGATGTCATTAACTAAGTCAGGTCAGTTGTTTTTGGCAGGAAAATGACATTTAAATTTTGTGGATCAAAAAATTACGGCAACAGAATAAAAAGCAGTATTTTCTTTGCATTCATTAAATATGCTTTCTTTGAGAGGAATAATATAAACCTTTAAGTTGCATTGTACAGCTGGAAAATATCATTATTTTTTTATATCCATAGACTGTCCGTAGTCATGTTGTTTATTTACTTTACTTATTTAGACAGAACTCAAATAGAATAAAACATATTTTCAAATTATAAATAACTTGTTGTTGCTCTGTCGAAAGATATAGTGTTTAATATTCCGACAGCAAGTGAAGGTTGCAAGTCTCGTCAGAAAAGCAGTGAGCATCGAGATTTGAATGAACGCACCAATCAGCGGCCTCGCAGGGCGGAAGCCGCCAGCTCTCCTTCACTGTTGACCAATCAGCGCGCGGCAGCGTTGTTTTCCTTGCTTTTTGAATTGAGCTGGACCAGCAGGCTGATACCGTCTCTGGGCGATTATGAAGTTGATAGCTATCTGCGGACTAAAGCTGCCACACTTCGAGAATTTTGCCTATTTTCACATATAAAGAACAGCATGTGTTGATACGAGCTTGAGAGTTAACGGAGACATGTTACTTTCTTGGTGAGGAGAGTTTGGGACCGAAGAGGAATTACCAGGAACTGTTCTTGGTGTTGTGGACTTACTAGCCCGGTAGCTAGCTGCGTTAGCTTGAGAGATAGTTCACTTTGACTGGCTAAGCAGCCGGTTGATATCCGAAAGCTCCGTTTTCTGGTTCTTTTCCGTGTTTTCAACTAGTTCTCTTAAGTAGTGTCCACTAAAACAAGCGGTGAGTTTGGTCTACTTCGAGTTTCTTTCTCTTGCACAATACAAACCACATGACGTTAGTTAACTTCTGGTCGTGTAAGTAAAGGAATGTGGTGCCACTGTTCAAGCAGCTAACGCTAACTGGCCGTGAGATTAGGTTTAACCGAATTTTTCTGCTGTCCTATAAGTTTTGTTTCATATCACGGAAACACTAGGTGAACACGAGAGCAGGAAAAGTGACGTTGGCTATAACTTCATATCACTAAACTTAATTAGTTAAAGTTTTTGAATGAATTATGCTTCTTTAACGTTGCAACTGTCTCTTTTAGTCATAACCATCAATATGGATACATATGTTGCCAACACTGAGATTTGTACTGTGGTGAATACCACTTATCTGCTGCTACTTTCCATTGGGCCTGGCAGATACAGTTTCAAGGCTGCTGTTATGTAAACAACCCAACATATTAAAAAGTTTCAGAAACTTACTTTTCATCCACATCGCCTACTTTTCACGAAAGTTATCACAGTTCACAAACATGTTGCTTTCTCTCCAGTTGAATTGTCAAACTCGGGCAGCATTTGCATTTGAAGTCTTGCCAATTGTTTTTTGCCTTTGGTTTGACAGTTGTCACCCTTCTCCTTTTTTCCTTGTTGCTATTCTTTCTCCCTCCTCTCTACCTCACATTGTTCTCCCCCTGTGTCTCCCTCTGTTCGTTCCCTGTAACTTTTGATAGTTTGGACAGTTTGGTGCCTCCTTAGGTTCCTGCCATGGCTGACAGCAGCATAGTGACTTTAGGGACAGCCCGGAGCCTGTTGGTGGATTCTTCGGTCTATGATTCGAGGATCGGCGAAACTACCAAGGACCATGTATTTCTTGGCATGGCATCTGAAGATGGGGAAGGTCAGTCTGCAACGGCGCAATTTTTTTTTTCTTCTCCTATCTCTCATTCTCTCTAATCTCTAAATTCCCAAACTAAAGTGCTGCTGTGGTTTATATATAAAGAAGATATACCATGTGTGACCTTCGGTGTCAGTGAAGGTGATCCCTGCAGGTGATTGTGCCACTAAAAATACGTTATTCAACTAATTCTTGACTTCTACAGTACATATTTAGACATGCACTCAGTTTCCAGTTAATTGGATAGAAGCTAATACTACAAAAACTAATTCCTACGTTTACAAAAGTTATGTCCAATTTTATAGGAATGGTTTTCAACTTCTATGATTGACTACAACATAGCACATGTGTGTCTTTGTGCAGTTCAGCATGAGAAGCAGTTTTGGTTTGGTTGACCTGATTAAATCTTTAATCTTTGAGCCAGGATTCTTTGAGGGTGACACATTTACTCATTGGTTATTTTCCAGGAGCCACTCCTCCAGCTAAGGAGGGGTGTAATACTGTGGAATGTAATGATAGCACTGAAGAACTTTGAAAATTCAATTTTAAGAACATAGTTTGTTTTCATAAAGTGGTGAAAGATCACTTAATTGAACGTCTGGGTAATAATACTGATATTTTTTCACACAACATAAATACATACTCACAAGCTCGACAAACAATAAATGTCTTCAGACACATCTACAGTCATTTAAGTAATGGGTCATTCATTTGGACTTTAGTTTGAAGATTACAAAAATATATAAGAATGACTTAGGTGCAGATGAGTTCACATCCATTTAGGCTCAACACAGACAAGGTACTTTTTTTGTTTTTGTTTTGTGAAATTGGCCGACCACTAAATAATGTGATTCTGTGCCTCCAAAAATATTGTTGCAGTACATGTATTGTTTTGCTCTTATAACTCTACCTACAGTGACCCTTATATAGATTCACTGGTGATGGTATGAAACAATGAGAATGTATTTGTGAAGTTCAAAGTATTTTTAATACTCTAGTAGCAGTAGCTAATATGTTATTTCCAAATATCCTCTGTTTTTATTTTGGAGTTGAAATCAGTTCTCATGTTCTCCTAAAGGGATTATACTGAATGTTGGCCTCCTCTGTTACTTGTATATTAATAACCTAATTTCTATGCAGTCCTCTTTTTCTCTTGCTCTTAATCAATTATATAGTGTATTGGCTGACTGGTGCCACTGCCTGTCGGTTAGAATGAGAAAACTCATCACCTCCCAGAGATGACATGCTTCTTGATTTGTCTCTTTTCCAGTTCTTCTTTTCCTCCACTGTGGTCCACTGGCTTCTATTAAGGCATGAGTGTATATTATTACATTCCTTCTCCTCCATGTTCACTCTGTCCCTCTGTTGCTCCCTCAGATATGCTGCCAAAAGTGGAGACGAGGGTTGTTCTTGTGGGAGAAGCAGGCAGAAATGGAGCACTGGTCAAAGCACTGCAGGTACAGCATTCCTCTATTAACCCTGACAGTCCACTGGGGTTCACTGGTTCCTATTAAGGTGACAAACGTTACTGGCTTTCTTGATTTGATAAGTAGGCCATGGAAACTCTGTTTTGAAGGGCACGCTGATGCTTCTGGGTTAAAACAGTGAATAGATGAAAACCTTAGCTTCTGTTCATTGTTGAAGTTGCTCCAATTACCTGTAAGTGTTAAGAGTCTGAGCTAGTATGACAGGATACACAATACCTAAATATCATTTATCCACCTTCATTGAAGAAATGAAAATACGACTAATTTTAACAGTTGAAAGAATGAATCCTGTTATTGAATTTGAATTATTTTTATTATACGTTATCATGCAAACATTACTGAGAAAGTAATGTGCCACTGACTATTTGGTTTATTGTATTTTAAAGCATTATTTCATCCCTGGTTGAAAATTGTGTTCATACCATATGATTTCAGTTTCTCTCATGTCATTTTTGAAGATATATTATTCCTTTTGGCTGTTGCATGGATAGAATACAACTAGTTCTACTTGGTGCTGTTATTTAAAAGAGAAAAAAATATTCCCTAACACAATCATATCGTTTGAAAGGAGTGGCATCATGTCACAAGTTGTTGCGCTGTTCAGTCCAAAGTAGCTGAGCTACTGACTGGATGCCAAGATTTGTTCCATCCTTAAACCAAATTTCATCAAAATCCATTCAATAGTTTTTGCGTAAACCTTCTGAAAAACACAAAATGATTAGGGGAAAATATATCATCCCTGGTGGAGGTAACCAGTGACTATGTGACTTTTTTCAATTTCATGTTTAAGTAATTCCACACAGATATTGTTTGCTGCCAGAAGTGTGTTGAGACTCAAGTCTCAACCCAAGTTACAGTTACATGTTTCAGGGAAAAGAACGATTGTTCGTCAAGTGATGGATCTGGGAAGTTGTTGTGTTTGGTTAAACAGCTTCAGTTATGTTTGTTACTAAAAGAAAGTAAAGCTATGTTTCTTTTCTAAACTATGTGTGTGTTATTGAGATTGAGTTAAGGTCGAAATATGCTACTCCGACTCCGTTGCACGCGGACGGATGCACGGATCCCATGGACTGTTTTTCATTTATGCTTCTCTGAAGGCTGGGTGCTGAAAACAATTCACAGCCAGAATAGAAGGTGGCACAACCGAAGACGAGCATAGAGAAGCCTACCTCATTTGTATGTAGAAGAAGTCCATGTTTGTTTATTTACCTCCTCCCGGCTTTCCTTATACACAGTGAACGATGGCAACTAACAGACAAAGGCTGTTGATGGAGCTGGAGCTGCTTGACATGGAAAAAGACTTGTTTGTAACTTATTTTATGAAACAAGTTTGAGGTCTGGAAATGTGACATTCCGGAAATTGCGTCGCGCGGAAATGATGTCATTAGCGGACCAATCACAGCCAAGGGCTGTCCCGAGGCTCTCAGAAATGCCCACGGATAGTTAGAAAAATCAGAGGTGCACGAAAAGGTCTCTGAGGTGCTCAGAGAGGGCGTTTCTCTGTCCGTGTCAGTCAAAACGGAGAAGCATATATCGGCCTTTAGAGAGACACCCTTTCCTCCAATCCTTTTCCCTCTCTCTCTCACACACACACACCTCCTGCTCGTCTATGGAGATGAGGCATGTTTATACAAGGGGTCCTGGTGTAATGTTTAGCACCCTGCACAGCTGTAATCACCTACACTATTAAAATGCAGCTTCTGCATAGAATTTGCGTTCTTACCTCTCCAAATGTCTGCTAACAGACTAGACTCCCTGGGATTCTCTTACAATTGTCCTCTTTTATATGTAACTAATTTCAATAATATTTTTTCCTCCTTTTTTTTAACAGAGCCAAGATTTTGAAACCTGCAGTTTGTTTTTGGTTTTCACAAGGATATTCATATGTCAATCAGATGTGTTTGTGTCTGCTCCATTGAGCAACATCTAGTTTTGTGTCTTTGAGTAGTACCACGTGAAGGTGATTTGGAGGTGTGGCAGCCGACTAAGTGCTGCTGGAATGACTTCCTTGCCAGGTCTCCTAAGTCTTGTCAATTCTGAAGGCTTCCTGCTTAAATCATCTATTTCTCCCTGCCAATCTGCAGCACAGCCACATCCAAAGACATCTGCCGACAGCTCCATCAGAGTGCTCCCGATTGTCTGCCTGACCGCCCACCGCCATCACTCAGTCAACCCACAGAAAAAGAGGGGCCCCCCCCTACAATTTCTTCACGTCCCCTTTCCGTTCGGTTTTCTTCTCTGCCTCCTCCCTCCCAACGGCTTTGAACTTTTATATACATTTTTAACGGAAACTTCTCCCCAGTCTACCCCCCTGGAGCCTGATAGTTGTTTGAAGTCACTGTCTTTACACTTTGCAAGGACAAGGGCTCCACCCCTTCTCATACTCACCACCCACTCCCCTTCATCCCTATACTCACACATCCTCTCTTCTGTCGTCATGTGAGGTTGATTTGTATGAATTTGTCTCCAGCTTTCTTATTTTAGTCTTTCTTTGTTTCTCATTTTCCCCCTATCTTCTCTTGCTCATCCATTTTTTCGTTCTGCTCTTCTTTCAAATGACAGTGTTTAACATCCACTTCCTGCTGGTTGGTTTTTACAGGCTGTCAGAGTAATGGAGGTACCAGTGGTAAAGATAAGAGAAGGCGAGGCGGGCGCTGAGGAGAAAGTGATGATAAAATCTATAGTCAATATGGTACAGTACAGTCTCTGTCTCTTCGAATGACTGTCACTTTGATGGGAACTTTGGGAGGTGCTGCATGAGTCTTAATTCCTACTGGGTGCTCACTGAATCATTGTGCATGGCCAACTCACAGATGGAAAATAAATTTTTTGGTGAATATTAAAAAATGTGATGTGATACTTTATATGTGGACGGCTCTTTAACAGAGATTTGCACTCATGTCAAGGGAAATTACTAGGCTGAGCAGTAATATGAAGAAAAAGCTCTATTTAGCATCATGGTATTTAAAAAGTGCTAATCTCCAGCTGTTATAGTTAGAATTGTAAGTATAACCCAGAAAAAAGCTATTTGCACACAAAATATCTCATTAGACCGACCTTGAAATGGGATCAGTGGCAGTGCATCTAAGAAGCTTTGGTTTTTGAGTTACATCTTCTCTTAAAGAAATTGTTTGCCTATTGGGTTTTTGCTTAATATGTACATTTTTATTTTTCTGAGAGTGACACAACAAGATCAATAATGATTTCATACCTTGCAGAACTGGAGTCAGGATGTGGTGAGCTTAGCTACCCTAGAAGCGGAGGGAACAGCTAGGTTTGCTTAGTCTAGAGTTAAACAACACCTCAAAAACGTTCTGCTTTACACATCATTGTCTTTTTTTGAAAGTAATGATTTGTAATTTCAGAAGTGTAGTGTATTTGAACTAGAGTTTCCCGCTAAAGCATAGATTGCCAGATTTTGTTATCAAAATCTGGCAACCTCCATACTCCTGCTGTGCCTGAGTGCAACCCCACGATTGTCTGGGATGGCTGTAGAATTGGGAGTCTCTATTTTAAAGTTTCTAGCAATTTGATTCTGTACAAATTGGTTGAGACCCGTGATTCGTCCTTCAGGTGTTTCAAGGCCATCTCCTATTTCCTTAAATAGCCAAATGCTCTTTGGGATTATTGCTGTTGGAAAGGCAGATTCTCAAGGCCGTAATAAAGAACATTTCTCTGCAGTTGGAAGGATCGCTTCCTGGTCTCAAGATAGACATTTCTATTTGTAGATAGACTTGAACAAGAGTTAAGTTATTTCGTATTAAGCTGTATAAATAGTGCGTTTGTGAACTGTGGACCCACAAAAGCTGTGTTCATCTGTTTAAGGCTTTTACAAAAGGGAATACGCATCCTGACCCCAGCTCCGAATTTAAGACTCAGACATATTTGTATTGATCTTATCATCTCCTCTTTAGAAACAAGGCATAAAAGTGTGCCTCCCAAAATGTTTAACTATTCCTCTAACACAGAGTTGTCTGAAGAAATTTGTATCCTAACAGTGCAATAACAAATGTTGTTCTAACTGTGTTTTGTTTGTGTGTACGCTTTACTCTGCGTATGACTCTCCCGTTCTTCTGCCTTTTGTCCTGTGTAACCTACTGGAACTTCTGTTAGCTTTATAGGTTGTTGTGTACTCAGGTTTACAGGTAGCATGAGTCATTTCACCTTCTCAGCTCTGCCTCCTCTACAAACAAGCAGCTTGTTTGTGATTTAATGTTTGCTCATTGAATCAGAGCAGAGTTGTTTGAATCTGTGGCTTTGGAATTATTGTTTTCATGTAGCAGCCCTGAGCGTTTTGCAGTGAAAGACAATATTATGCTCATGTGTAAAAGGGATTGTGCACTGCAGTGCTTTCTACAACCAATTATCTTGGTGCATTGATAGGAACAAATAATCTCACAATATAACATTGAAAGTCTTTCAATCAGCAATCCTGCGGAAAACACCAAAATTAACCACAAATTGTTTTTTACTAAAGTATTGTCTGTGGTTTTTGAAACCAGATAAATATTGTTTTCCTGGCAAAAGTACAGTGTCCAACTGCTACGGGTAAATACAATTTTGCAGCTCCATAATACCATATTTTGGACAATGAACGAAGTCACTGGGTAAAAAGCTTCACATGTCACATTTAGAGTTATTTCCTCACTCAGTAGGTTTCATTAACTCAACACTGTGTCAGTGTTACGGTTGAACAATAAATGTAATCCAAATTGCAAATTTTGCCAATTGCAATATCAAGATGAAATTGAAATTGAAAGCTTTGAAATTTAAACTACTGTACACATACGAGTATGCAAAGGGTTGTTGGAAAATTGGAGATTGAATTAACTAATAATTAACAAACAGCCATACTAACCAGGCTAACTTGAGTACTGTCTCTCTTGTCATGTTCAGATTGATTGTGGGCTTAAAATATTGTTGTTCTTTCTCTCCAGGACATCAACATCCCGTGCATAATGTCGGAGAATGTCCAGGAGTTTGGAGATGAGGAGGGCACCGATTTTGAGACAGTGTTTGTCCTCACAGACTTTGATTCCCCGGACTACAGCTACCTCTATAAACGTGACAACCGCATTATTGGGCCTCCTGTTGTGCTGCACTGTGCTGCGAAGGAAGAAGTAAGTCGTTGACTCGCAACAGATTTATTTTAGGCAAAGGATCGGGGGGAATGAAATCTGCGTCTAACTAGATTCACCAGCGCAGAACTGCAGTGGGGGCTGGAGCAGTTAGCTCCAGCCCCCACTGCCCAAAGCCCACTGCCCAAAGCCCATAGCTCCGGTTAGCTCCGCGCTAGCGCCGCGGTTAGCTCCGGTTAGCTCCGCGCTAGCGCCGCGAAGACGAACATGCGCACACACACACAGTTCGAGGAAGATAAAAAAAAGTGCACATGAGAGGACGGAAAGAGTGGAGTTGCCTGCATGGTAGTGCTGACTGACGTGCAGTGGTCACTGGTGAGGGAGACGCTGGCAGCTTGCTCGACAAGCTGAATTTTCTTCCGCACACCGGAAGTAAACAAAGTTGCATTAACTGCGTTAAAATATTTTATCGCATTAATCTCGGGCACAATAATCTCATAGATTAAAGGCCAATTCATGCCTCTCCGTTTTTTCTATTACGGACAGATAAGACCGCCCTATCCGTCGTGAAACGCCCTCTCCGAGCGCCTCGGAGTGCTTTTCGTACACCTCTGATTTTTCTAACTATCCGTGTTTATTTCGGAGACCCCACAGACAGCTCTTGGCTGTGATTGACAGCGAACGACATAATTTCCGTATGACGTCATTTCCGTATTTCCGGACCTCAAACTTCCTGTTTACTTCCCTGTAGCAACAAACACGAACACAACTATGATTCTACGATTAATGTGACGTGTGTGTTAAGCCAGCGGAGTTGTCCGGCTGACGGTGGCTCGTTAGAGCACTGACGGCATGTGTGCACGGTCACATACGGTAATAACGAGCTTTCAAAACGGCGCTAGCGGGCTAGGCTGGCGGGCTAGCCACCATGCTAACTGCGGTGGTAACAGTGCAAAAACCCGCTGTCACGACTTTAATTCCACTTCTATCATGACACTGTTTCTATAATACCGTCAGGTTAGAAGCAAACACTGGATAGTAGTAGTTAGTGCCGGGAGTCCCTGCTGACTGTGTGTGGAAGCTGGGGGGGAGCTAGCTCCGTGTAGCTTCTAGCTACATGTAGCCTCAAGCAGATTCAAGCTGTGGAATCAGCAACACAGTTCGGAAACAAGACTGGGGAACCGCTGCGCTAAGAAACGATAACATCAGCATTTTGACTCGCTGGGTGTCACTTTATTTAGTTCTGTTAGTTGCCATGGTTCAGTGTGTGGGAGGCAAGCTAACAGAGGTAAACAGAGACACGTGGACTTCTTCTTCCCAAATGGGGTAGGCTTCTCTGAGCTCGTCTTCCGTTGCGCCACCTATGGGTTTGGCGGTGATTTTTTTTCGACGTACAGTGGTCGGATTAGTAAAAATCAAACAGACTCTTCGCCCCCCGTGGAGCCCTCTCCGAGAAACGGATACGTAGTAGCATACTGGAGCCTTAACGCTTTAACTTTGACAGCCCTACTCTGAAGTAATTAAATTGATACAAACATGGTAAATGCAGCATTTCCTCCACCTTGTTCAAATTTTTTAACCAGGAATTCTTATTTGAAATGAACAGCTTAACTCGGCAATTATCAGTTCAGGTAAATATGTTGTCTGCTTGTTGTGTGGAGAGCACCCACCAAAGTCCAACCATAGAAGATTGATTTTTAAAAAGCAGGGTGCAGAAACACAGAGAAGGTATTATTACTCTGAACTGGATGATGAGCGCTACCTGTCCCTGCTGTGCTGTCACATGGGATGCTAATGTTGAACACCAGCAGTGTGTCCTGAGTGTCTGCTATCAATATGATGGCACTCAGCAAATTTGTCAGCAGAAGACAGCTCTGTAATGTCACTGCGTTTAGATCGTATTGCAGAGCATCATAAGTCTGTAAATCTCTCGAGACCAGGGGATGTGGGGTTTGGCTATTTTGCAGTCTTTCACCTTGGCAAACATTTATCCGACAAAAAAGTATTGTATGTCATGGTCCAATTTTTTTTCTTATTCTTCCCCTATTCTGGATTGAATTGATTATCATCCAGATTCTTTTGATAATCTGTCATAGCTGTGAAACTATAATTAACATGTCTTACCAAAAAAAGTAAAGACATGTACAATTCAATTTTTAGATGTACTTTTAAACTTAATTCAAAATTCTTCTTGCTCTGAATTTCGCTTTTGTTTTTCCCCCCACAGCCTCTACAGTTTTCATGTCGTCCTCTCTACTCCACCACCATGCTTAACCTGTCACTGTGTTTCACCGGCTTCAGGAACAAAGAGGAAATGGTGAGTTTATGAATTTACCATCATGAACATTTTACAGAGGAATGATAACATAGGCACTTCATTTTTTTTTAATTCTATGATAAAAAGATCTGGGCTCTTAACAACACTCTGTCTTTTAAATCGTGTGGGTGTAGTGAACATTCAAGAGTTCATTACAGAGATAAATAGCCATGGCTGATGTATTGAAAGTAATCTGTAATTGCAGATTTAATGTATATACATTCCATACTGCTAGTCCATTAGGTTCACAGATCCAAAAAAATGCAATCAAATATAGCAGTCATGAAATTATTTAAACTGATGAAAGGTATAATCAAAATGCTTTATAATAATAAGAATTTCTGTTATGTCCTGGGAGAGGTGACTTTTATTTTATGTTAAAATCTATGAGGCAGATAACGATTTGTGAATATGGGCTATACAAATACATTTTGATTGATTTTATATTTTGTCCACCTAATTTATATCAAAAGGTCTAATCCTAGAAACACCACCTGATACAGCTCAACACAATTCAACAGCTCTGCCAACTACAGTAATCAAAATGACAATACAGTTGATCCCTCTGCAAAACAGTTTCATCAACAACTTAATGTTAAAACGTTTGTAGAGGGAGAAACGTGTGTGTGTGTGTGTGTGTGTTTTAATAGTTACATTTATAAACAATGTACATCATAAGTAGTAAGTTTTTCCATTACATTGTTAACATTTAAATATGTCAGGTCAAGAAAGACTGTATTTATTTTTTTTTAGAAAAACATGTATTTTTTCAGGAAATGGTTTTTAAGTTCAACTTAAAATGTCAGGAGATACATTGTACATTGTTGTTGTGTACATTACTATTAAAAATGCACCTAATAAAGTGAGTGTTGGCAAAACCGGTTGTCATTTTTATATTGAGGCGACGGGGGTGTTGTCGGCAGCTCCTGAATGTAACTTGTAATCTAACTTAGTTACTTTTAAAATCAAGTAACTTGTAATCTAACTAAGTTACTTTTTCAAAGTAACTGTGGCAACACTGGGCCTAGAAATAGTCATGAAAATTGGCTGTCCACCAACGGTCCCTGTCAGACCTGTAGTTTTTTCCCTTCCGCTTTGCTACAAGGAAAAAAACTAATATTTGTATTGTGTTATCACATAGTCACCATGTCGTTCACTGTTTTTGTCAGGAAAAATGTTTGCCTTCCTACCCACGTGTGAAAGTTCGTCCAAAACCTGTTCCCCTCATCACTATTTGGCAGAGGCACCTTTGCTGCATCCTAGGTTTAGTGTCATCTAAGACAATTGTTTTTGGTTAATCAAGCCAGAAAGTTTTTTCTCCCTAGAGAAGAACGATAATGGTCCAGCCAGATCAGGTGGTCTAATAATGCAATACTGCATTCAACATGACAGAGCTTGACAGAATCTGCAAAGGAGAATGGCATAGAATTCCCAAAGCTTGGGGAACCTGAGTAATGCATTCATAGCAGTAGGGCTGAACGATTTAGGAAAGTAATGTAATTGCAATTTTTTTCCCCCCAATATTGCGATTGTGATTTAATATGCGATTTTTTTTATTTGATCCTCTTTTTTTCCCCCAGAAAAACGTAATGAATGATTTAAATATGACCAAAACAATATTAGATACATTTAGTGTGAAATATTCTTTAAAATTATAGGTGTCTTACTGCTCCCAAGTGAGTCAAACAGTACAACTCTATGTATGAACAGTTTCCTGAAGCTAATGAAATGGTCCCACTCCTCAGACTTTGGTTTTTAACCCTTTCGAACACAAGTCACGTAACAGACAGAGTGTGTGTGGAGCCACAACACAGCAGACATGAGGCGGTGTAAAGACCTTTGCTTGCTTTTCCGGGAAGCGATTTTCAGGTCCGCCGCGGTCACCAGCAAGATGAGCTCGCTGTATGTTTCCGCCACGTCGAAGACTTGAGGCCCCTGTAGGTGATGCCGTCCTGCTTCGCCATCTTCTGGTCCCGCGGCATTCTGGCTGCGGGTGAGGACAGCAGCCCGGTGCCCTACTCTCGTTCACACGTTATAATCGCGCACGTTGCGATTAGGAAATCGCAAATGCAATTAATCGTTCAGCCCTAAATAGCAGTATTAACAACCTACATGCATAGCAAATTGTCTGTCATATTACATGTTGATGTTTATTTTCCCACTTTGTGCTCAGCTTGTATGTGGTATTTTTGTTCATGTAGAAGAACTTGGTGAATCTGGTTCATCACATGGGAGGAACCATCCGCAAAGACTTCAGCACCAAGGTCACTCATCTCATCGCCTACTCCACTCATGGGGAGAAATACAGGGTACGTTTACTCTGTCAACTTTTCTTCTTTTTTTTTTTGCTCTTGTCGCTCAGTCTTCGTACTCTGCCTTCATCTGTCAGAATATACCACTGTGCAGTGGAGCAGGGCAATATTGTCAAAAATCTCTGCCACTCCAATAAATTAAATTACATTATCATTTTAGAATTGTTAAAAGTTAATACACATGTAGACAAGTTAACCTTAAATATACATTACCTTATTTTTATATAATTGCAGTTAAAACATTGATACCACCATGTAAACCACACTTTCAAATAATCAATAGTTGATATTTATTTCTAATAGGTGGAATTAGTATAATCATGTACGCTTTTTGTTGTCAGCATTGTTGTCAGCATTATTCACTTATCTGTGTGAAATCGAGATGTTGTATTTATTATCATTTCAAACACATTTAACAGATAAACTGCCAAAGCAGTTTTTACTGAGGACATTGGCAAAAAAGAAGAGAAAATAAAAAGATAAATGTTTGTTTTACTTGTGTAGTGTTACTGCAGTATTTATTCACTACTTGGTGGTGGTCTGGCACATAAGGAATAATAGAAGCACTGCCCCAAATCTCAACAATTCATCAAGATCAGGATAGTGCTGACACAGAAACGCGTACAAGAAGTTTAAAACAGATCAATGTGAAATGTAAATGAAGGAGCCAAAATGAAAATGAAACCTGAAACTTTTTTCTCTTGGCCTTTATTTATTTTTTTGTTTAACACCTCTTCTCTCCTGATTGTATTGCACTTTCTCTCCTCTCTAGTTAAACAAACAGAATGAGCAGGACATTATTAGTTGCTCTCAGCCTAGCTTGAATCCCAGTTTCTAATTCTGATGTCAGAAATTTATTTCCCAGTTGGATCCTTTTTAAACCGAGCTCAATACTTGGCCTTCTCTATAGGGATACACAGAGATAAAGGGATAAATAGATTATTAGACTGACATTTATCTTACTCAATTCAAATGAACAGATGATTTATGTTGTCCCTCTTTCAATCATCCTTGGAAACGATGTTCAATATAATTTTGTTTCTCTCTCTTTCCCCCACATGCTTACTTTGCTTTTACATCTCCTCTTGAACACCCTGTAGAAACCTCTTCCGCCTTGTTTTCACCTCATCACACATTTTCTTCTCTTCAAAGTTTTGCCATGCATATTTTGTTCCAGCAGAACAAAACAAATGCAAAAGGAACTTGCTGGTACTGTGACCTGCAGTCAAGGCTGTTTTCCATTTTAAAGTGTGATGCTGACAGATAAAAGGAGGGGGGAAAAACTTTATTTTAATGATGTAGCCTGTCACACGTTTTTTGTGTCTAAAGTGGAAACTGTTTGTTGATTCTGAGTGACAGGGCGATCAGAAGGAATGAAAACAGCCCAGATTTTTGTACTGGAACTATTTGAAGGTCTTCTAGTTTGAAAACCCTGAATTTGAAAAACGTGTGTGCTTGTTTGTGTTATTGTGTCTCCCTCTGTTTACTCATTTAGGTTTTTTGCTTTTCCTCTCCTCTCTTTGCTGTGTTTGATTTTGTCCTCACCTTTCAGCTGGCGGTGTGTTTGGGGACCCCTATCCTCACTCCATCGTGGATTCATAAGGCCTGGGAGAGAAGAGATGATGTGTGAGTTGAAAATTCTTGAAGGAATCCTATGAATCATTCTGCCATTGAAACTAATGTTTTATATGAAAATTAAAATTAAACTGAGTTATTGTAAAAAAGTTAATCTGGGGCACCGGTGTGAGGAATTCTCACATCCAGGCTAGCAATAAAATACACAAATTCACTAAGCTCCTACTTGAACTCTTTTAATCTTCAGCAAAAAGCAATGTACAAAGCATTCAGGTGACAGCTTTTCATTTTTAGCCGGTTAAAATGACAAACAGGCAGGTTGTATCAGCTCTTGCTGCAGGCCAAAGTGAAACTCTTGTCTGCTTTGTGTGCTCTCTGCAAGCCAGTATCTGTATTCAGTGGAAGATTGTGTGTGTGAGAGAAGACACTTCACCCAGTTATACTGCTGTGCAGCTGTGAGTGGACTAAACAAAACCACTTTCTCTGCAAGTCCAACAGCTCCAGCAGTGTGAGACGTCTTGTCTCTTGCTGATTGCGTCACATTAATTTCATGTTTGGAAATTCCAAGTTAAACTTTCATTCATATGGATTAAGTATGCTCGATTTAGTCAGCTTCACCTGTTATGTCAAAATGCCACATATTTAGTTGCTATATAAATATTGGATCAGAGTGTAACGGCACACAAGTATTAAGAGTTGAATTGGGATTGTGTCCCCAAAACTATGATCGTGGCATCCATTACAATTTGTAACAAGTTTTTGTTTTTATTGCTGAAAAGCTCATCAGGAAGTGATGTCAAATGTTTCACTCATTCTTAAGCCAATGTAAAACAAATTTACAAAGAAAGACATACAGTGGAGAGAGTTGTTCCAGGTCTCATTGGCAGGTATTGGAGGAAAGGAGGCAGGCAAAGTCAGCTGTTTGACACAAAGCTTAAGAAAAACAATGAAGTTGTAAGCCACTACACCAACAAAACGCTCCTGCCTCTGGACTTATGGTTCATATTAGTTGAACATACCCATGGAAACATCCATGGGTATGTTTCTGGCCCACAATTACATTACTGAATAGGGCTGGGCTATATGAATTCAAATCACAATTATTTTAAACTCTTTCCTCGATTATGAACGATTATTTTATTGGAGGGGGAGGAGGGACATGCAGCAGGGTGATGCAGCACCAACCTAGCGGAGCTCGACAGTTTGTGAATTCACTTAAAGAGAAAAATATGAACCCGACATGAGCAAATTCTGGTAGGTCCGAGGTTATAAATACCGGTTTCAATATATTTGATTAATTACCCAGCCCTATTACTGACTACAAATCACATATCTTTTGTAATGGTGTTATGTGACGCCTTCAAGTGGACAGCGACTACAATTTGAGATACAGTATTGGTTGAGCAAGATATTTTAATCAATATTGCAGTCTTGTTGTGATATTACTTACCAACATGCAAAGGCTTCGGAATGTATTCAGACTTCACTTTATACACACGTTTGTGTATTAGGTGTAATTTAAAAAAACCCCCAGAGTAATTCAATTAAATCCAAATATTTGAGTTTCAAAATAACTCTAAATGCTCTAAATTCAAAGTTTTGTCTGATCTACCCGCTAAAGCTGTATAAGGATAATAACAAACTATTTTTTTATGTCCACATTAAAAGGTGTGAATGAAAAGATTTTTACCTGAACACAAACCCAGTTGTTGAAATGAAGACACGGTTTGACATTCCCTTGTTTCGCCCTGCCTCATGTGTTCAGGCACTTCCATGCTGGAGAAGAGGAGTTTCGAACAGAGTTCAAAGTTCCTCCCTTCCAGGACTGCACCCTGAGTTTTTTGGGTTTCTCAGAAGAGGAGAAGGCCAACATGGAGGAGCGCACTCTTAAACATGGTCAGTGCTGCAGCACACAGTGGTTAGACTTTCATTCTTGTTGCTTTGGTTTTGGAAAGGGATTATAACATAATTCCAATCTCCAAACTCTTTGTGTAACAAGTATCCTTCTTTCTGGAGTCCTGGGCGGTTTCATCAATCTGCTCTTCCTCACAACTCTCTATATATTTATTATTTTTACGAAGTTGGATCTTTAAAGTATATATATGAAGTATTGTAAAAATTAAAGACCTATATAAATAACTTAAGCTCGGGATTGCATCGCTATCAATATATTGCTTTGAAACGCTTCTCTTTGTTATTCTTCATCTAAGGTGGTAAATATCTTGAGGTTGGAGATGCCAGCTGTACACACATGGTGGTGGAGGAGAAATCAGTAAAGGAACTGCCATTCTCCCCCTCCAAGAAACTCTATGTGGTCAAACAGGAGGTAGGTCTTTGAGTTTTTGGTGTATGCACTGAAATTAAACTTCAGATGTTCAAATATTTAGAAAATAGGAAGTCTTGTAAAGTAAGTAGTGTCATGTTGAATGAAAGTTCTCCAAGAAGGGAGAGTCAAATGTGTGGGTTATTTAATTTACTTTTTTCAATCTAAAAGCTACTAAACATCCTTGAATCATAAGTTGAGTTCATTTCAGCACTGCTTTTTAAGACAAACACTTCTGATACTGGTTAAGCAGTATCCTGAGTTTAGAATATAAAACTGAATACTTCTTAATAAAATAATTCAAAAACTCTGGTTTTGCTAAAGGAAGAAACTCACCCACACACAATAACGGATCATCTCCATTTTTCCCTCCTAAACAGAATGCAAAATGATCATCTGATCAGGATTTATTTTAGGTTAAACCTCAATCGATAAAGTCTACCTCTTTTTGTCTGTGCTGTCAGAGATGGCTATCAATAATTGATTTCCCTTCCAGCGAATGAATAATTTGAACCACGGTGTAGTGGTGGTTTAGCTGAAGTTATAACCCTGAATCAATAAGGTATTTTCTTTACTCTGCCAGTCTCATTCCTTTTCAAAAAAAAGTGTCATTGTTGTATCAGAAATCTTTTTTCCTCTTACTTCTGTATTGATCCAGTATAAATATGTTTCTCTTTTCTGTGGCAGTGGTTCTGGGGAAGCATTCAGATGGATGCTCGGGCTGGAGAGTCCATGTACCTCTACGAGAAGGTGAGAATGTGGATACTATTAATGTTTGTGTACTCAGTATATAATGTGTAAAAAAATTTATTGAAAAGTGAAAAAACAAACTATGTTGTATATCTTGTTGACTTGTGTACTCACAATATTCGAGTTCCGTGTAAACACAGAAATTATATTTTGGGAACAGCTCATTTTGAGGCCCAAAGGATCAAAATTTGTGTGACATAACAGGGGGAAATGTGTGTTCATATAAAACAAAAGGAAGAACATTCCAAGAAGAAGAAATAACATTAAAAACCTTGCAGAATGCATTTTCAAAAACGTACGAGCATGACACAATGTGATTAGGCCTCTGTCCTCACATATATTTGGCTGTTTACATGCATTTATCCCAACCTGAGCCTCCAGAGTTTCTGCAGACTTTTTCCGTCTGGTGCCCTAGTATAGTCAGCAGAATGTTCGGAAGAGCTGATATGAGAACACATCAGGAGATTATTTGCAGGATTCATCTCGATTGAATGGGGAGGTTGATGACTGTAAAACAAGACAGACACAAAAATTGTCCAGATCCAATTCTCAGATGTTCCTCTAAAGGTCATGTCAAACAGACATAGGGTATATACTTACATTATTAGACATTTTATTAGACCCATTCTACCGTGGCATATCTAATAAATTGAATCAACTATTGTAGTGTCACAGCATATAGGCACCTTTTATGGTATTTTCCTAACTGGCGCAACACATTAAACTAAAGATCCAGTTTAGTCAGTGCTTCAAAATGTTTTCTTTATTTCCCCTCATATTTTCCCATATCATTATTCGCAACACCTACCCCTACTATCTTGTTACTTTTATCTTGTACTCATATATTGCTCTTTTTTTGTCCCTTTGTACCTCAGAACGACAGTCCAGCCATGAAGAAGGCAGTGTCTCTACTGTCCCTCACAACACCCAGCAGTAGCCGGAAGCGTCGCCGCATCAGAGACACACTGGCGCAGTTTGCTAAGGAGACGGAGATTTCTCCCTTCCCTCCACCGCGCAAGAGGACATCAGCAGAGCACACCCTGTCTATGGGTTCTCTGCTTGACATCTCTTACACCCCTGACACATGCAAGGCCTTGGCAGGTAAGAAGATGGAGGAGTGGACAACACCTGTGTTATGCAACCCTGAAACCCTTTTTCCTTCTCTGGTTGATGGTTCTACCATTTCTGTGATATACTAATGCAAACATGCAGCACCTTCAAAGATATGGTTGATTCTGACTTCTTTATACGATAACAGCAACAAGAATAACCCCTCTTCATTCTAGAAGGCAGAGTAGGAAACGGTTCAGAAAGGAAAGAAGGCAGTACTCTGGCAACGGATAGAATGAGGAGAAGAACAAACAGGAGCAGGAGGGTTAGGACAGACAGGGGAGATTGGAGGTCCTACCCCAATACAAGTACCCTGCAAACACCAGAGGAGCAGCATAGAACATCTGCAGGTCAGGTTCTGCGTCAGGACTGTGCTGTTGTTAGCTGATGTCAGGTCAGTTTGAGGCCAATATAAAGTAATAGTAACACATCAAGTTTGGTCAGTGGGACTATTCATAACAAATCAATCTAGTTTTCTTTGTGAGGCATCAGGTTATACCCAGTAAAACCTGACCTGTCAGCACAAGTGTTGTCTTTGGTGAGCTGAAAAAAATAAAAGTACCTGGAACTATACAAACTAGTCAGCATAGAAAAAGTCAACAAATGTTCTGCTGCCCCTATTTAAGTGTGTTATTTCCATCATTATGCAAATGTTGGCCCCTGTCACTTTGTGGTTAATGTAAAACAAATGCTATAGACTGGTTGAATTTTTGGAGTGAAATCATCTGGATCCATCTTCACAAGACAAATTCATCATCATTTACTACTTCAATTCAGCTCTTATTTCCTTACAATTGCTTGAATTTGAACAACTTAGTGTCTGTCTGTGCTTCAATGTTTTTAAAACTCTTCCTCTCTGCCTTTCTTGTTATTCCAGAGGGTACGAAGCCATCCAGGAGTTCAACTCCGGTTGTGTCCAAGCAGTCAGCCAGGTGGCAGGTCTCCAAGGAGTTCTACCAGACTGAAAGCAACTATGTAGACATTTTAAACACCATCCTCCAGGTAGCTGTCTGTGTTTGCACAATGTGCACCATTTTAACCCCTGACAACAGTTTCAAGTTTAGCTATAACTGTGACGGTGTGTGTATATGTGTATTTGTGTGCATGCTTGCTTGCTCTTACTTGGCCTGTCTTATCAGCTGGTCCCAGCAGAGAGTCAGACAGCTGACCAGTGAGGGAGAAAATGACCTGCCTGACCATTTCTCTCCCTGTCTCCCTCCCCTTCAAAATCTTTTTTCTTTTGCTATCTGTCTTAGAGCTTCCTCAATTCTTTTTTGCTTCATCATTCAGTTTTCGCTCTGCAATCTTAAACTTCTTTCCTTGATTATGCTGTACATTTTCTTCTGTCCTCTCTTTTGTATTGTACTGGGTTTAATGTTTCCTTTTCCTCAATAGTGGACTAAATCTGTGAATATAGTTGGCTCCTTGGTATTCACTCCCTTAAATCTGAAAAGCTAATTCGCAACATGCTACTAAAATCACCCTGATTCTTCTGTAAAGCCGGTTCACAAAGTGAAGATTTTAGGCTGGCTCATAAAAATGCAATCACTGCAAGCTAGGCTTGAGTTGTTTTGCTGTTGATTACTGCTTTTCATAGACAACCCATACTCTTTTTTCACTACAACTTCCCACAAACAACAGACTGTAAGGCAATGTTCAGATGGTCGACTGCTCATTATACTTCATTTTCAGCCTTACACATAAGATATATATATATATTGGTAACAGTAGGATTATGCTATGGCTTTTTTGTGTTCTTCCAGAAATGTTAGTTATCAAAAAAATCATTAAATTATGTTTGAGAATAAGAGCAAACTTATAGACCTTCTTCATAGTAGCCCCTGACACATGAGCTAGTGGGTAAACACATATACTAATCACATTATGATGTTTTTCTACTGAGCCTGCATTAATGTGTTCATTAGTAACACGTTTGTTTACCTTACTGTTTCATATAAAAATGGCTGCAAAAGTTTCATAGGCAACAAGACGTTGACTGGGTCCGAAATCACAAAATCACTATATAATTAGTTCGCCATTTTGTAGGGCTGTCACAATGTTTAGTGACATTTTTCACAGCCTATTTATGGGACAGAGTGAATCCCACGGTACATCATTAAAAGAAATGTACAACTGATGGTCACTAACTGGGCATTATTTACCTTCATGCATTGCGCATTATGATACGAAAGAAAAGAGGGCAGCAGGAACAGCCTGACTTGTACAAATATAAATACAAGCAGAGCATCAGAGAACAAACTGTGGCTTTACAACTTTATTTTTACTTTGAACATGGTCATTCAAAGGGCTTTTTAGCAAAAAAGTAGTAATAATTACTGTAAAATAAACACTTTCAATTTATTGTGGGATTGTCCACCTGTGGATGTTGTCTTTTTACCTCTTAATACTGTGATAATGATGTAATTATTGGCACAGAGAAAATGTTATAGTGTCCGAAAGGGTTTTTATTTTTTTCAAAAAGATATTTATTTTTTCATTGCTAATAATGTCAACATATAGTCCTCTATACAGAAGCCCATATATAGTGAAGTAGGGGTTGGTGAGCGAGTGCTTGATTTCGGACACAACCTATTTGAAAATACAGTGGGAAGATGAATTGCATTACGCGTTTTTACTGTTGTAGTGGAGCCTATTGTGTCACTGATGCCAAGACTTTGAAAGCAAATGAGAGCAGTACTAGTGATTATTCAAATTTGTGATGTTGGTTCTGTTTGTGTGTTCTGTGTTTTAACACTTCTGTTTTCATGTGAAGCTTTTCTATTATCCAATGGAAAAAGAGAGTCAGGTTGGTGGACCCATCCTGGCCCCAGAAGAAATAAAGACGATATTCGGCAGCATCCCAGACATCTTTGACGTTCACACCAGAATAAAGGTGTTGTGTCCAAATGAACAAATTATTGTGTTGGTGTAACGTTTGAGCTGGTGGGGTTGACATTATTTTCTCTCTATGATGCTTTGTTCATTAGCATGACCTGGAAGAACTTCTGACAGACTGGCGAGAGGAAAGGAGTGTAGGAGACATCATTCTCAAATATGTGAGTTCAAACTAATCGGTTAATATTTAGTTGTTGAATTTTTTCTTGGTTATTTGCAAGTTAATACGGCTGCTGTTACACTATGTTTAGATAACAATGTTGCTCAGTTTTTTTTAATTTTGCATCTTTTCTGATAGAACATTTGTGGGAAAAGTAGTATCAAATTACTTTAATAACTTTGAAAAAATCGATCAACATTTTTTATGAAACTTTAAATGCTTAAAAATATAGTTTCCCCCTCATTCTTGTGTGTGTAATGTTTCTGACCTGTCGTCATCTTCTCTTTCCAGTCTAAAGAGCTGGTGAAGGCCTACCCACCGTTTGTCAACTTTTTTGAAATGAGCAAGGAGACTGTTGTTCTGTGTGAGAAACAAAAGCCACGCTTTCATGCTTTTCTGAAGGTATGACCTTTGCATTTGTACTGCATGTACTAGTGTGTGTGTGTGCGTGCGTGCGTGCGTGCGTGCGTGCGTGCGTGCGTGCTTGCTTGCTTGACTGGTGGATTTCACACACTGATACGTATTGAATAAGGGATGACCAAGGAAACTGGAAAAAGCATTTGATAAACACCTCTCAACAGCAACACCACAAGCCATACCCCTTCTCAGTCACTGGGTATTTAATGTACACCATGACTGTGAGGTAGTTTGGACCAGTGGTCAACAATGTCTTTTGATTTTGATCCCTTAAAATGAGTGAATGTCATTTGTTGCAGTAGATGTCGCACAATACCAGATATTTGGTTTTATACACCAGTGAAATTGTATGATTTTTGATCCCTCCAGGGACAGTTTTTGAGCAGTACTTTAATTTACTGACAGGATGGAAGAAATTGTGTGGAAAATATTAATTTAATAAGTATACATGGAGTGATGAGACTGTAATGCAATAATAGCTGAACAATGTGCAAGAAGGAAAGATCATTACATGTATCCTCTTATATACAACCATTCCTTCCCATGCCTGACTAAATCAGAAATGAACAGTGAGTAGCTTTTACATTTTCCAGTGACTAGTGATCGACTAAACTGTTAAATTCAGACATGGATAATCTGCAAGGAGAATCTCCATAGTTACTGCTAGAGCTCAACAAACTAGAAATATAAATTAAAACTTAATTGCAACGGATTCTTTTTCAATTTTATGGCTTGTTCCGTTTTGTTGTTCACACCAAATGCAGAGCAAAATTTCCGTGCGATGAGATAACATACAAAGTCAATGCAAAGGTGCAAATACACGCAAAATTTGCATCTATTGGCACATTCATTAAGCTCGAGTTGAAGATTTTGATCTTAAGCAAATAATACGTGTGACACACGCCAATCAGCTTTTACAATGAAACTCACAGAGACAGGACCTGGCACTGACCAAGCTAATCTGTGATCTGGAAATAACAGTCATCCAGATGCAGACTGGAGAACACTGTGAATTTCCCAGAGTGTGTTTGCCTCTGGGTGGTCTTGTGGACTCGCATGCAACAGCACTGGCTTTTCTGGCAGTTCTTCCACAGGTACAGCGCAGCAGTGGAAGTCACTTTAGACACCAGTTCTCCTCTCTTCTTTTCCAAACAACGGGCAAATGTTTCCAGGTTGCGTTAACTCATATTGCTCGTGCAAGTAAATACAAGTGATCCTGAGGCCAGACTCGCCCCGAATTCGGCTCTGTTCACACCTGGTATTAACATCCGTCCAGAGAGAGGACAGCTTTAAGTTTGGGTGTAAATACATTGGTTCACTGGAGACACAACTGGAGTGATTTACATTAGGTGTAAACTGATCCATACTGTATACTATTCTGTGATCAGATCAATAGAGACAGATGTTATAAGTCCTGAACAGGGCCATTAAGTAATTAATGTAATGGGCATATAGTGCAAACTTTTCACACAGGTTAAAACAAACATAGATGTTACACTCATGCTTTAATTTTACAGATCAACCAATCCAGGCCAGAGTGTGGCAGGCAGACACTGGTGGAGTTGCTCATCAGACCTGTACAGAGACTGCCTAGTGTGGCCCTTCTTCTTAACGGTAACACAAACTCACATATACACAGTTTTGTTAAATCAGTTAAGAAAAAATAGACTTTCTATGCTAATTAAATCTGACCTTTTCTTTTTCTCCTTATCTCCTTCCATACCTGCTTCCTATCTGCTCCTGATATCCGTCTGTAATTTCCCTTCTCACCTGTCTCAACATGATTTTCATCTCTTTCTGTCTGCCTTCTACCTTCCAAACTTCCCCTTCTTCCACCGTTGCAGACATAAAGAAACATACGTCAGATGACAACCCTGACAAGATAACGCTGGAGAAAGCAATTGATTCTCTGAAAGAAGTGATGACGTGAGTTGGCGTGACCTCACCCTTTCTTTTATGATGATCACACAGCAATCATTGTTTGATCATTTCCAGCACCTCATGTGAACTCTCTTCTATCATCCGAAGCCTTGAATATTATGTAGGTTGAACATTGTTGAGCCAAGTTGTAGTAACAAAGATTTTAAGGTCTTGATATACACTCACAGAGCACTTTATTTGGACCACAGTTGTGCATCTGCTTGTTTATGTAGATACAGTGGACATTTCATGAACATGCCAGTTAGTTCAGTGACCTCCAAATTCACCTAATGTGAATCCACAAGAACCATTATTTAAAATATGGTAGAACAAGAGATTGGCAGCATGAAGGTGTGCCTCAGTCATTTCAGGGAGCAGAATCTCAGGAGAGAGTTTCGAACATCTTGTGGAATCAATGACATGAAGAGCTGAGGCTGTTCTGAGAGCAAATCAAGGAACTACCCAGTATTATTATGGCATTTTTTATAAAGTGCTCATTGAGTGTATTTGAGACTGTTCGGAACATTTTAAGATCTTCGTACTGTCAAATTCATACAAATTCAATGATTTTCAAGTCCCATAGCTATCTCCATAGTTGGACTGACCATTAGGACGGGACATTAGAGTGGACTGCATAATGTGGGTTAGGGTTATATAATCAGGGATTCACTAACACTGTTTGACAATAGAACAAGCGGGCTAGTTTTGAAACCAACACCATATGCGCCCCTTGTACCTTCCAATCCTACTATTTTGCTCAAATTTCATTCCTTAATGCAAACCATTAAAGAGACTTCATTACAATTGCAACTCGTAGTGAGTAACTTATCCTATGAGTTTGACATCGACAGCTAATGGATTGTCAAAATTCAAAGTTTGGGCAATCAATCATTTGTCAAACTTTTGAGAGTTCACATGAGATGTGTTTTGTTTTAGAACCAGTGAGACAAACAACCATTTTTCTACATCCATTCTCTTACTTCCTCTCTCTTTTCTCCACAACCAGTCACATCAATGAGGACAAGAGAAAGACTGAGGGCCAGAAGCAGATCTTCGATGTTGTTTATGAAGTTGATGGCTGTCCTGTAAGTTTGAGGATTTCTGTTGTTCACTACAATCCTTTATTTACCACAATATTAAGAGCATTTACTACATATCTCAAGAACTTGACTGAAGTCGACCTGTGGCAAGTCATTACTGTAAAAAGACCCTCACCTGTGTATGTAAGGTCCCACGATCCACATTGCATCTTTGTTAAGAAGTTATTTTATTTTTTACTTTTTTGTAAAACATGTTTTCACTTCATTATTGTGCATGAATTAGTTTAAATTGATGTGAAAGTATTATTTTAATTTACAATTAAATGTACAAGATGATAAGAAATTGCAAAAAGTTACTAAGAGCTCTGAAGTCTTAGTAACTTTCGATGGTGAACAAGCTAAAATATGTTCAGAGAGGTTAAATCACTATGACAGTTAAGCAACACAGACTTTATTCAATCGGATTATGTTTCTCAAAAAGTTCTTCTTTGTTGCCTAAAGGGAAACAAATTAATGATATGAGCATAATAGGAAAGAAATAAACGGCAACATAGCAAACCCAAATATTGGTGCTTTGACTTCTCTGCAGGCCAACTTGCTGTCATCCCACCGCAGTCTGGTTAACCGAGTGGAAACCATCGCCCTGGGAGACCAGCCATGTGACCGTGGAGAAAATGTCACCCTCTTCCTCTTCAATGACTGCCTTGAGGTGGAAACACTCTTTCACTTTTGACGATCTTACACAGAACATATTCTCACCTTATTTACCTGCAGTGCCATTGGCTGCCCTTGGATGGTGTTTCTGTTATCATTAACCAGTGATGTTAAGGAAAGCGTTCATAATTATACTCATGTCCTTCATATTTTTTTCTCTGTACGTTGTTTGGTAAAGTGGAAATTTGTCTTGGATCTCTGGGATGAGGTTCCTGTGCACATTTAGTGGTGAGGATGAAAAGGAGCCTTTGGCAAAATAGCAAGATTGAAAAAGTGCTGAATTCATGTGTGTGCAGTCTATCATCGCTGACACAGTCATTGTGTGTTAATTAGCAAAGGGGCAGCACACGAGCATGGCAGGCAGTAATGAAAGCATCAATGTGGGTGGTGGCACTGATTCAGGAGTGTCTGTGACACCTCCTAATGAGCCAGTGTGAGTTTGTGTTTAACAGCCACACATATGAACGACTGACAGTTTGCCATGTCATCCTGTATGTAAAGTGACTGACTGTTGTGTTAAAGTGGGTGGCCTCATTTTCCCCTTCCATCAACACTTATTGATTAACTCACACTCGCCCTGCCAAAATAACAATGACCCATAACATGGTATCCTATTTTATCCTCTCTCCCATCTCTGACTCCTTCTCCTTCCCTCCTAGCTCAACTCCTAATTAATGTGACATTAATGAGTTGCATCGTTTACCTCTATAAATGAGTTATTGCCAAGTAAGCAATAGTTTCACCTCCACGCTGTGAAAATGCACAAACACTTAATTCTCAATCGCTAAGACCTGCATGCAGTGTGCAAACAGGGTGTTGTTCAGAAGTTTGTCCTCATTTACCTCAGAAGTTGTTGTCTCATTTTGTATACGATGTGTGTATTTGTCTGTGCAGATTGCAAGGAAGCGACACAAAGTGATCAATACATTTAAGAGTCCACTGGGACAGACGAGACCCCCTCCTCAACTCAAACACATTGCACTGATGCCGCTGTCCCAGATCCGCAGAGTGCTGGACCTGCAGGACACAGAAGGTAACACAGTGACAACATGCACACGCTGCAATGTATTACAGTTGAATGCTGCATTAAGATGTAATTTAAGAGTTTCATGATCAAATGTCAACTGGAATAGCCAAATGTGGTTTAATACCCATGACACCGGTGACAAACCAGCACCAAGGCTTTTCATTCATCTATGTAAACAGTGAATACAGGTAACAGCAGTAAGTAATGTTTGATGTTTAAGGAGTTTGGATGAAGCATTTTCCCCCCTTCCATCTGTTTGTCATCCTTTTCTCCCCATCAAACATGCCCCGACATCATCTTCATTATTTTCTCTCTCATTCTCTTCATCTCAATCTCTTCACTGGCTGCTTTCCCTCCTCCCCTTATTTTGTCGCTCTTTATTATCTTCTGTCTAACTCGGTCACTGTCTGTCCTTGTCTCTCTTTCACTTCCTCCCCTCAGAGTGTGTGAATGCATTCGCCTTGGTGGTTCACCCTCCGACTGAACAGGAGAACTTGTTGTTCAGCTTCCAACTGGTCGGAGAGGACACGGTTAAAAGCGCCTGGCTGCGAACACTTTGCCGCCATGTTGCCAACACCATCTGCAGGGCTGATGCGGTGAGAAGTCACACACTTGCACACAAAGAAAACAAAGTAGGTAGTTTGACAGATCGGCAGACAGAAAGAAGCTGTGATTCCTCCGCTTTCCTCACATCACACTGATAGTCAGTTCAGTCTCATTGCCACCATCAAGTCCCCCAACATGGTAACAAGAACCGACAGTAAGATTATGAGAACACATGCACTCATTCTCTCAATGACTTTATTAAAAATCACTCTGCAGCTGATTTATTTTTGTGTCTTGGTCTGTCTGTCTGTTACCAAGACAAACAACAGACTCATTTGTGTGACTGTTTTGGGTTTAGAGAAAATAAACTGCAGTGACCATGCTCAAGGTTACAGAGGTACATGTCACCCAGTGGGACATCCTTGCTCACTGATGCGTTTGTTAAAGCAAAGTTCTAAAGCATAGAGGATTATTGTCTCCTAGGGTTATACTCATAAATTGTATCTCTTCCTAATTGGTTTTGGTCTTTCAATGGAACTTTTTGAGAGTAAGCATAACATGGCATATTGCTAACCTTTTAATAGTTTTGGGAAATTATGGAAAAGTTACTTAGGAGTTGATTAAGCTTAATGAATATTGAATACACAAGAAGATGTGGAGGAGAGGCTTTCAGCTGTTAGCAGAGCTGGCAGCAGGGGGTGATGTAGGCCTCTGGTCTGTGCCTCACAGCTGCATTCCCAATGCTGTTTTCAGTAGGTCAGAGCTGCAATGTGAATACCAACGAGATGGAGCCCTGCGTGTTAAAAGAAACTGTAAGGTGGGGGGGGATGAAGACTGTGTGAATCCAACTTCTCATCCCCTTTACCGCAGTTTTAACAGAAATGTTTCATGTATGTAGAGAGTTTTCATCGATTACATGAATTTCTGCTATGGTTTATTGTAATGAGTTTGAGCATGTATCCATTTTGTCAACAGGAGGACATGATTCAGTGCACAGACCCAGACTCACTGCAGGTCAGCACTAAGGATATGGACAGCACCTTGAGTAAAGCCTCCAGGGCCATTAAGAAGACTTCTAAAAAGGTAAAGGTTGAAGAGTCAAAGCATCAGCATCTTCCCCACTGCTCATCGTCGTGGGTATTAATATCATAAGTCAAGATTCTGGCAGTGGGATCCCTGCATTTAATTTATTGACTTTATTTCTTTTAGATGAGTTGTGGGTACACAGAAATCAAGACTGACATTTACTTTTAATATTCTTAATTGCTCTATTATCTCTGAGGGGCACAGAGACAGGTGATTGAAGTGGAGGGCAGCCACAGGAAGCAGAATGACTTGTCTTTTTTTTCATTCGCCGGTGCGACGCTTTCAATTCCGGTGCTGTAAACGGCAAGGTTTGCTTGACTACATTTAAACCAGATGCCGTCACACATGATTGGCATAAGAGACAGTGATCTAAAATATCTGTTATCGAGCATCTATAAAAACAAAAATTATAACAAAAGCATGAACCTCAAACACAAGGACAAGTTTTGTTTACTCTGAACATTTGGGTACAGTCCTAGTTCAAACTGACCAGACTTATTTATTGTAGTTCAGATCATAAAGCTTGTAGATATGCAAATATTTCCATGCTCAATTACACACAATTTTGAATTAAGGTCTGCATTTGATATGACTTTGCAGCTCCTTAAGGATATTACATAAATACATTTGAGGGAGCAGCAATTGAGCTCAATCAGTTCAAAGAGGTAGAGGTTCTTAGTTTTACAAAGCTATCTTTTTTCCTGATTCACAGTTAAGTAACTTAATAAATGGCCACATATAAAGTGGTCAACAGCTGAACACTCTGAACCATTAAAAGGAAATGCACATGTCTCCAATTTCAATCCTGTGTCTCTTAGTTCACCCATGTTTATCTCTTATTTGTAAAAACAAATTTGTGCAATATTTTAGTATTTTTGCTTTTCTCGGATGACCTATCCACCACTTAGGGGTAATAAATACTTTTGCGTCCAATGTTAATGCTTTCCTGACTTTGTAACTCCCCTCTAGTGACTAAATTCCACCCATTAACTGCCAGTGCCTGGAAACATATGTTGTATCACTCATAAGTTGAATCCTCAGGGAGAGGTGGTGGCGGGATGTCCTCAACAACATTGATGCTACTACATCAATGCTTCTTTTGTCTCATCTCTTTCCCTCCGTTATAACTCAGTCACTACATTGCATCACGTTTTGGTATGACAAGGATTATTCTCCTGCTTTTCATAGTGGTGCTACTGATTAAAAAATGTCAACGGTTTTTATTACTTAATTTTAAAAGAAAGATTTAAAATTGAGCATTCAGACTAATTAAGTTAACTGGAGACCTAATGGAGTGGCTGAAAATGGAATTTAGATAACCCTAAATTAATTTAATTATCATTTGAAGTGTTTAATAATACCTGAGCAATGAATCACCTTGGTCAAAAAGTAAAAATAGCTTTTTGCAGACATACACCAGATGTGTGTATATATATATATTTGTTTTTTCATTACCCTAAACTACAGCAAGTCAACATCAACATGTTCATGTCACAGACTATGACTCGTGACTTGTTGCAGGTCATGTAGCCGTTAATCATCTACATGCTTTTTTAACCTCAAATAAACATAGAAATAACATGATTTGCACGAAGTTTACACTGCATGCAAATGCAACCTTTACTGGACCACTTACCATAACCATACCTATCAAACTGCATCTGCAATATTTAGCAGGGAGGTGTATATACTCAGCCCTTAAATTTATACAAACTTTTCAATTGAATGTGTTTGCATTTGTTGTTCTAACTGTGTTATGTCTGATAAAGATGTTTCTCTTTCATAATGAACTGTTTGTGATGTGTTATAAAATTAGTGTGAAACATAAAACAAAGGCACATTAGTCACTGAACTCTCTGGGTATGTGTGTGCTAGGTGACAAGGGCGTTTTCATTCACAAAGACCCCGAAGCGTGTGATCCAGAGGGCATTCATGGCCAACAGTACTCCAGATGAGAAAACCAAGAGGATGAGTTATGAGACCCGAATCGGCAGCAGCTCCACACTGGCTGTAAGTCTGTTCATATGCTGAAAGGAACCATCGTGTGTTAGTGGGAAGACAACATAAGCTGTACCGATGACACATAACCAAAGCCATATAAACTTCAAGTGTCTTTTTTTCAGTTGGTATTGATCAGGACCTCATAAGAGGGATAGTTCACCAAAAAATGAAAGTTCACTCATTATCTACTCACCACAATGCCGATGGAGGTGTTGGCGAAGTATTTGAGTCCACAAAACACTAAAAAGTGACCCCTTCTTCAGATGTAAAAAAACAACAGAAAAGAACTATAACAGGCATCCATACTGCACCTACACCATGTTTTAAGCCTTAAGTCCACAACCAGATGTTGAGATGCTAGTGGAGGTAGTGATGTGAGCACGCACCCCGCTCGTGCCCTTAGGCAAGGGTGTGTGGTTGTCTGGCATGTCCGTGAGAACGTGAACGCGCCTCAGAGGAGGCTATCGGAGAACATTTGGGCTAAAACACGGTGTAAATTACTCCATATGAGAGGAATTTGAATGTGTGTTGCTTTGCTACATCGGAAGAAGCGTTCCCATTTTCGTCCATTGTATTGGATTCCGCTGCAACTCTGTTTACCTCTGAAACTCAAAGTGTTTTGTGGACTCAAACACTTCACCCACCCCTCCATCAGCATAGTGGTGAGTAGATGATGAGGGAACTTTAATTTTTCGGTTTTCATAATCTTTTGTGGTTGAAAGATCAATATGTGTTTTGGTTTACATGTAACATAAATACTATCTTCTACAATCAAGATATTTTCCACAAGGTACCTACATTATTGCCTTTATTTCAGCAACAGGAAACATTTGATGCTGTCTCTCTGACTGTCTATCTATCTTTTCCTTATCCCCACTTTTCGCTTCATCTCTTTCTCCTTTTGCTGAGAAACAGGCAATTGATCTCTAGATCAATCCATGATGAAACGGCTTTCAATTGGTGTCAGCTGCTTTGATCTAACTTGATTAAAAAGCAGGGAAATGGGCTTGTGTTGTTAAATGTGCTGAGGATTGGTTTCTGCTCCTTAGTAGGTTGTGTTATTCTTACAGTTTCCTCACCTATTTTCTGATTTGGCCAATGGTTAAGTTCACAATACTGTATTTTTGTGAAATTAGTGAGGTTGAAGCAGAATATGAGGCAGTTATTGGGCATCTGGTGTAATAGTGTTTAAGACACCACATAACTAAAGTGCAACCGATATGGGTTTTTGGAGCTAATGCCAAAATTAAGGAATAAAACATATCTCGAACGATATATTGGCCAATTTTTTAATTGATAAAAAATGTTTGTTTTTTTTACTAAGATGGTGTTATCAGACCTAAAGGACAGAGGAATTTAACTTCGGCTTGATATTTGACACTTAAACCATAATCATATGTATTAATATTATAAATATGAATTAATCATACCATGTTTATACGTTGGAAATGGGATATGCATGCCTAGGTTTGAGTTAGTGAGTCAGGTATGGTTGCGTGATAATTTCTCATTTCAACCAAAAGAGTTGATGCAAAAGAAGTCTCTACTCCCCATCAAACAATTAAAATAAATTATTGCGTAAGAGTAAATAGCTAATTGAAATGTGATTATTAGAACATTAAATCTGTGTTTAACAATTAATCAGTGTAGGCCATAATTTGCACAACAGTAATAATCTTTCCAGGTATGTGAGTTTTATAATAACAACCCTCCTTTTCTCTGCATGAAAATGTAAAGCCTGACATTTTTCTGTCTTACATTGTGATGTTTATTCTCTCCCACTCCTTCCTTCTTTACTCTGCCAGATGAAGACGCGTGTTTCTGTCTTTTGTTTTAGCTTCTGAAGATTTCCACTCTCCTTGTATTTCGTTTCAGCATGCCTACTCTTGTCTCACCTTGTTTTCTTTCATGATATGTAAATACCTGCTCCATATGTGTCTCCCCTCTATTCTAGATGTCTCGCTCTGCCTCTACATTCAGTTTGAATGATTCTGCCATGAGCGCTGCTGTGGTGCAGCGCTCAAACTCTCTAGACCATCCTCAAGTCAGAGCCAGGGTCCCTGTCTGTATCCGTACCCCATGTAGCCCAACCCAAAGCCCTGCCCATGGCCCTAGTCCCAGCACTGCCCCTGAGTTATGCCAAAGTCCCTACGCCAAATATTGTCCTAGTGCCCAAGAACGCAAGTCCCTCCTACATGCTCCATTATTGACCCAACCACCACAAGTTTTTTCGAGCCTTCCCACTTCACAGCAGTCCACAACTTCAACCACTTCCATTCCAGCCACCCGAAGCTCCACTCAGCTCAACTCCCAAATTACCCATCCAAAATCCAGCCAGCATGTATCCAAGCACCATCTAGGGTTTCAGCTTAGGTCCCTGGCTCCTCAGTCTGTTAATGTCAGAGGGGGGACCTTGTCTGAGTCATGCAGAGATCCCCAAGTCCCCTTGGACCCACGCAAGGCAGTCCTGACCAGTCATCGCAGGGAGACTCTGCTCTAAACCATTGCTAAAATCAATCCTGGAGCCTGATGTGAGCAAGCATTATTGTTGTCTAGTCTCAACCAAAGGTTTACCAATACTATTTCAACTTCAAATCTATCCTTCCTACCTGCTGCATCCTGTATTTAATGCTTTTAACATGCATATACCACTGGTGCATTTCTTGTTCCGGATCAACACCTTACAAGACTCTGCAACGACAATAGATCAGATTAATAAGGTTCTGCTCAACAAATTAACTCTAAACCTTAATGATTATATTCAATGGGCTTAGAATTATTCCAAAGGGGCAGAGATTTTAAGGGTTGATCTGGCATCACTGGGTTTCTCAATCACCCGGGTATCTAACTGGTGGTGGCTGGGAATATTCACTTGGTGGCGGCTCTTAATCGGGGACCATGTGAAAGCTGTCTGCTGGAACATTAAGGAGTTTTGTCCAAGTGGATGCCTGCTTTCCCTCAGCCTGGGGAAAAGGCTCCATTTAAAGGCATGCTGTCACATTTTGAATATTTTATTTTCCTCACACCAGTGAGTACAGGCAGATCCATCAACTTTATTAAGAGTTGTTTTGACTGTTAATCATTCAACTGAGCAGGTGATAATAGGTTTACGTAAGCGTTGAAAGACTTGTTTAAGTCTAATTAGTTCCGTTATAAAGAACCTGTATGACTAAAGTTAACTGCAAATTGAAGAAAAATATCAGGAGTAAAGATCCAAATTGCATGCCTTTAATTTTGGATGATGTGCTCTTTGTGTGTTTTGGCTTGTTCACAAAAAACTGCTTACTAGAATGAAAATGTCAATGTATTCATGTAGCTGGGCTGGCTTCTCATCTGAGCTTTGCTATCTGATGGTTGGTCACCTGTCCTCCATTTTAACCACATGTGACGGTTTCTAAGCACCATTACGTCCTGTATTCACCTCAGCCATTTAACTGCTTCCCAGTTGTATGAGCGCTGCTCTAGCTGTCTGAAAGCTATTCATTGTAACAAATGGGGTTCGATATAATTAAATAATAGTGTAACCTCCTGGAGAGGAATCTTTTCATAATAAACCATACACAAGCCTGTTCATTGCAACCTGCCAGTGAGCACAGCACTTTAAGAGGTGCCAGTTTTACTGCATCTTGCATATCAATGTGTTTTTAAGCATTCATGTTCATGGACAAAACACACTGAGGTTTGTTGGTGGGGTAGTCAGTTGCTAATCTATAACTTTATCTCATTAAATTTGTAGGAACTTGAAAGTAATTCACATCAAATGAATATACAAGAGGAACAGTGTCCTTATTATCAAATCCTTTTACCTGTAGCCTGGATACCTGGGATGCATGCTTTGATTTTTTAGTTCATTAGTACCCCAGCATTAGACAGAGTTATCGCACTTAGTCAGGCCAAATAGTTTTTTTAATGATATTCACTAATACTATGTTCATTACTAGTCCCATGTTTTTACTATGAGAGTAGAGAGCTTGTACAGCTTTGTGGGATCCATAGTCCTCATGCTGCCTGTTGTGTAGCCCCTCAGGTGAACCTCTGACTGGCAGGTAGCTGTAGCTCAGGCCTCCATATTGTTCTGATTTTCTGAACATCTGGAAGCCTCTCAAGGAGCAGTGCACCCTGTATTTGTAAGCAAGCTGCATCATCGTAGCAGGAGGTTCTGAAAGCAAACTATAAGGCTACATCTAAAGGTTTCCCATTTGAATATGCATCAGCTCTACTCCACAGAAACACCTTGCATCCACACTAATCCAGAGCTTTAGAGCAGCTAAAACAAGGGAGTTTGGAAATCCTGCTGGCCCCATTTTAGTTTGAAGACAGGTGAAACGGATGTTAAGAAACAATGACTCAAATCTTCTCGCTGATTGGGTCTGTTCTTGTCATGATGTCTGAGTGCTGAGTCTGGGGCTAACCAATCTCTTTATAACTTCATAACACATTAACACATACAGACTCGCTGCTCACATGGCAAACTCATTGCACAGGCTTTTAATAGTGTACACCTAAAGGCAGTTGGAATGCTGGTATTGAACAGTTTGATTGCTGAGTGGAAAACCACTAAACATACTTTCATGTAAGCAGTCATGCTCTCTTGTTCCAGTAATACCTTCTCCTGATGATGATTGGATTACATTATGATTTGTTTGAAGTATAATTTAAAATTATTTTGTATAACCTCCTCTCTCTTTGGTTTGTCTTTGCTCTGTCTCTGTATAATTTTACTTACCAGAGGTATGGCTGGGATCTGACCACATGGTGATTAAGCTATGCGTTTGGTGGGGCAGCAAACAGGAGCAGTCAGTCAGGTTTAACTAAATAATCCGAACCACTGTATTGGAAAGTACAAGCAACACGCATTCAAAGTATCTGTACAGGATTGCTGTGTGCACACTAGCCCCATCTCTTTCAAATAGGATTTGAAATTACATTTGTCCAGTTTACATCGTTGAGGGTTATTTTTGTCGTCTTTGTTCTGCACTAAGAGCAGTACAGATGGTGAGGCAAACAGGAACTAACTCAGGCCCTTACAGTTGTATTACCACCACAGCTATTGCAAAGTCACCCATTTGTAGCCCAATGATAATGACACTCAACTGTCTTTTTATCTTTAAAAGTCCTGGTGAAGTTGCTAAAAATCCTGATGATGTTTTCTTACACCTGACATCTATTGCACTTCTGTCCGTCCTGAGAGAGGGATCCCTCACATGTGGCTCTCTCTGAGGTTTCTACATATTTTTACCTGTGAAAAGGGTTTTTAGTAGTTTTTCCTTACTCTTGTTGAGGGTTAAGGACAGAGGATGTCACACAATGTTAAAGCCCTATGAGACAAATTGTTATTTGTGAATGTGGGCTATACAAATAAAACTTGATTGATTGATTGATTGATTGATGAAGTGTGGGATGTCAGTGGTGACACAGAGGTGTTGAACCAGGCTGGCGCTCTCAATTCAAGTGAGGCAGCAGATTCGGTACAAATGAACTGGTAAAACATTCACCAGTCTACGTGGGTGGCATTTAAATGAATCCAAACAATATACCGGCTAGTTCACATTTGTTCGAATTAGAAATAGTGGAAACATAGCTCCGGCGTACAGTGTCTATACGTGTAAGTACGATGTGCGTCTGTAAACTGATAGAATTTTACAGTGGACAGTTTTACACTTAATGTTTTTTTTCTCATAGAGGATTGTTTACACTCTGATTATCTGACTGCTCATGTTTCTGTCAAAATGGTCTTAAATGTTGATGTCACAGCATCTCTAGATCTCTGCAATTAATATGAATGGTACTTTATTAACAATAAGTAGAAAAAACATAAATAAATGAAACCCAAGTTTTAATAAACTATGATGATCCTTGTGAACAACACAATCGGGTATTAATATTTAAACTTGGGTATTTCTTTTTCTTATTCTGTCCTCTCTTCTGTGTCCAGGCACGCCATTCACCCTCCATGGTCCATCTGCCTTCCATGTTTGAGAAGAAGTACCACACATTCAGTCGTTCAACCACCCACCTCTTCTGAGACACAGCCACATGGGAGTACCTGTAGAGGTCCACCCATCTTTTCCCCTCATGTCTTGACTGACATCATGCGCAGGAGGTGAGCAGACATGCCTGTGTGTACAAAGTCAACACTACACGTATAGTATGGCAAACTTTCAAATCTAGAAGAATTTGGAAAATAGAACTGCACTGAAGCTGTGGACGTCAGTCTGATACGTGGCAGTATCAGAGTCCTCCAGCTGCTGCTTAAAGAACCTCCTGGTTGGAGCTTTGGACAAGTATGGTTGAAACCATAAACAAGTTATTCATCAAGCTGACACCTATCATATGATGTATTCACCTGAACCTGTTCAGATCTTGAATGAAGACTGTAGCACAAACTGGAACGGTACTACACCATGCTCTGGGTTACAGGTGTGTGCCTCACACTTACAAATGAAGGATATTCTGCTTTTTGTCTGCATTTCTTAATCATCTTGATATAATACATTTAATGTAATTTAGCAAACACCTGCCACATTCATGACATGTTGCCATTTTTCAGTGAAGAACACTAACTTTGCTGAACTAAATCAACATTTAGTTAAATATGGTGAGGTGTTTCTATGCAGGTTACAACAACACACACAGGTGACAGGTAACAAATGCAGGCTATAAACATCTGTGTGTGCTTCATGGACTCGTTACATCTGACCCTCTTACCTTAACTGGGCCACTGCTCTTTTAATTAACTGACTTAGACACCTTTTATATTTGCTTACATTTAGGGTTTTGTTGTTATGGGGGTTGACTTAATCTCACCTGATATATTATTGTAATTAACACAATTCTAATGAAAAGCTATGATGCGTTCCAGCTATTTTAAAGTTTATATTTTAACATTTAAGAGATTTGGTCAAGAAGAATAAAAGTTCCAAAGTTCTTACTTCCTGTTCAGCTGTCTGTGTTTTAAAAGATGTTTTTACAGTGTGTCTGTGTCTATATTCCAAGAAGGGATTCTGCGTCAGTGTACATATTTATTCTGGATGAATACATTTTATACCAGTTTTCTTTCTCTTTTAATTTATGTTTTTCCCACTTTTATGTTGTTTGGCTGCTCTTCACTGAGCTTAAATCGTCCCCTTTTGTTTGATCTCTGTATTAAATGCACTTATATACATACCTGAAGATTCAAGGTTTTTTTATTTCACTCCTGTGTATTTGTGTCTTCGTTCACCACAACATTTGAGAATTTGGTTCATTAGTACTGGGAGCTGACTAGACGTGCCAAGTCAGTTGTAGAAGAATAAATAATTTGATTTCATCTTTATGTCCTGGAGTTTGATTTTCTACACTCAATTCAAACAAATCCTGCCACAAGTTGTATTTGAATATAAGCAAATGTTCAAACTGATCTCTTAAAAGATGAACCTCATTCTGCCACAATCACTCTTATCTTAGATATAATTGGTAATGAACAAATTAAACTGCTTCAGCAGAGCCTGAAATGTTTAATATGGAAAATATTCTTGGTGTTTCCACTTGAGTTTCCAGTCGGCTTTGAAAGCCTGTTTGTGATTTGCATTCTACTTTGAAGGGAGCTCTTGAATGCTCCTTAGTTTGCGTGTACTTACTCATTTGATGTTGGAGATACTTTTGAAGTTCTTGGATCCTCTCACCAAAAGTCTACTTTCCCTTCCTTATAAATCAGAGATGCTGTTTAAAACTCCCTTCTGAACTAGTTGAGTCTGATGGGTCTTTGAAGAACGTGAAGCCAGTTCAGGAACACGGGCAATGGACAAAGTGTTATGAATTGTAATCACCGCTGAATACTCCCTTTAGTTTGTCCTTTTCAGAGACGTCACAAGATTTGCTGATATGAGCTCCAGAGATTGTCCTCAGAATGTTTGGGGTTTGTCTTCCACATTCAAATAACACAAATAAGACTCTCCGTGTTCAGGTGGTGCAGCAGACAGGACATTACATATTAATTCATGTTTTTGATTACAGCACATCAGCATCAGCCTTATTACCAAAAGCTCTCTTGACATCTTAATCCTGAGATGATATTTTTTTGTCTCATCAACCCACTGACCTGAATCGTTGGGACAATCTGAACGGGCGGCTGTGGCTGAGGGGTAGAGTGGTCGTCCTCCAACCTGAAGGTCGGCGGTTCGATCCCCAGTCTGAACCATCTGCATGCCGAAGTGTCCTTGGGCAAGATGCTGAACCCTCAATAGCCCCCCATAGAATAACAAAGTGTTGCAAGTAGATGCACTGTATGAATGTGTGTGTGAATGGGTGAATGTGAAACTGTACTGTAAAGCGCTTTGAGTGGTCTTCATCAGACTAGAAAAGCGCTATATAAATACAAATCCATTTACCATTTACAATCTCCTGCTGTTTTCTCACATGGGCTCATTCTGACATCATCTGGAGTTATTACCAGGGGGCTGTCCCCATTATCCGGAGTTCTGTGCTTGTCTGAAAGCAGCTTAAAGGGATAGTTCACCGAAAAATGAAAATTCACTCCATCTACTCACCTTTACGTACGCACTTGTTTTGTTGACTCAAACACTTCACCCAGTCCTCCATCGGCATAGTGGTGAGTATTTAGAGTGAATTTTCACTTCGTTGTACTATCCCTTCAAAGCTCCTTGAAGGATCTTTCCATCTTCATTTTGTCACCTCTGTAGACAAAAGCGGCTGCGTTTCTACCGTCTTCTGATGTAAAACCTCAGTCGAGCAGTTTGTGCATTCGTTTTGGAAGTAAGTGAAAGACACAGCAGTTTGCAGGACGCATAGCGATGAGGTAATATATATGTTGTTGCTATATGATTTATAAATGTAATATGACATCACTCAGTTTTAGTACTGTTCATTACCTAACCCTAACCCTGCTTTATTACTTAATTATTTCATCTGGCCTCACCAGTGTTCCGACCGACCTGTGTGGAAAGTCCCAGTTTTAATAGTAAGTAACTGTGAAAGGTCTAATTATGGGTGGCAGGATGGGTGCTGCCCTCGTAGATTTTAATGTCCTTGAGAATCAATTGTGGCAAATGAAATAGATTTTTTCATGCTGGGTTTTTCTGAATGTTTACACAACATTTAAGACGCCGTGGACGTCCAGCTGTGATGTCTGCACAGTGAGTTCATACGGCACCTGCACAGTCAGACTTTTGACCCATGTTTGTCCTCCTGCCCTCAGATTCACTGTAGTCACAAAGCCCACAGACTGCTGATTTCCTCACAGTTAGCCAAGGTGTGTTTTGAATGGTTAGCCTATAATTAATTTTAGCCACATTGGTATTTATTTCATGGTGGCTCGCTGGGAAGGGAGTGTCTCCTGTTTGGTCCTCCTCACATGTACCCTCTTCAAAGCTTTATAAAATAATCTGTGTCTCCTGGATAAAGCACCGAACGTGCCAGACAGCCAAGCGAGCAACTGCAGGTAGAGTGCCATGCAGGCCCGAGGCAAGGCGAGACTGGGGAATAGCCACAATGAGAAGGCACCTCGTCATGGAGGACACTCACTCTTTTCATATTTGCCTTTGCCTGCACTTCAAAGTGCCTCTGACTGGCTGTTTAGGGGTGAAACGAAAAGGGAAACGGGCTATAAGGAGGAGGCAGAATGGGAGCAGACTGACCAAGCTTCCATCATGAGGAAGGACACAGTCGGAAAACACTAAACCTATGCAGCACAGGCTCAATGAACACTGTCATTGAGGGAGATGTCTTCATATAGATCCTTTGCTCCGTGCACGACGATGAGAAAAAACCCATTTCCCCTCCACAAACAGCTGACAGCTGGGAGTCGAGACTACGAAGAGAAAAAGAGAGCAGTCTGACATTGAAATCCCTCAATGGACTCTGACTTCACGCGATGGAGTTCTCTCTCTACGCGATGGAGTTCTCTACTGTGAGTTTTCAGAGGAGGTCTAAGCGTGACCAAACTAAGCCTAACTTTCACATCATCTGGGAGCATCTCAGACGAGGGGAGTCGGTAATTTATGGAGTGTGAGACACCTGAAGTCAGGGGTTATATTATAATCATTTTAAAGCTACTTCACTGTGTTTCAAATTATGTTTCAAATTTGTCCCATAGCACAATTTTCTTTGCCGAAGTCTGCAATTGGGGAAAAAATTATGAGTTTATTTGTTACATGATGTAACTGTTATACCAGCACTGTAACTGCCACCTCTGGCCTATTTCCTTTTGAAACAGCAGCAGTCTGGTGTGCCTGGTGGGGGGCGTGTAAGACAGTTATCAGAGCGTGTCCCTGCAGTCAGCTTCCACAACCTGGTGAAGAGGCTGAGGAGCAGCAGAGTGGAGGCTGATCAAGCAGCAGAATAATTCCCATGGAGTGGGATCAACATGTTCAACAGTCTGTGTCGGAAGATATTCGAGTGCGCACTAGAATATTTTTGGGAATTTTGGTATGGTGCATAACAATTAAAGACTGTGTCTACTGCCTGTGATGTTTCCCCATGTAAACCAGACTGTTCTGGGATAATAGACCTGACTACAATAGTTAAAAATATGAAAGGTTTATTTTGTTAATCTGAGACTCTGGACATTTGGACTGTTCATTAAAATATGTAAATTACAAACATAAGACCTACACTATGTCCACTGTATTTAAATGAAAGAAGTTGTGATGATGGTGAAATCAGTCATGCACAAAAACATTTAAAAGCAAATCCAATATCTTAAGTTAACGTTGATCTGATGAATTAAAAACTACAGTATGAGGACATTTTAATTCAGATTTTTATTACCATTGATTTTTGAATTGAACTGATAGGCAGGCTAAGACAAGAAACTAGATAGTGTTATCTGCTTCTAGTTATATGCCTGTGTATGTGTGCAAGTGTTTGCATTGTGCTCCTATCTTTGAAGGATTCAGGTTAGAATCAGGGTAAGGGTTAGGCATTTAGTTTGGATGGTTAAGGTTAGGGTACAGGGCTAGGGAATGTATGTCAATGAGTGTCCTCACTAAGATAGAAGTGCAAACATGGGTGTGTATGGAGGGAGAGGGAGATCATGTGACTCGGTGGACTACGGCTGACCTTCAGAACATCAATAGACTCTCTGTGGAGAGCAGAGCTCAGCTGAATGTTGACCAGTTTTTTTCTTCCTTTTCACAACCAATTACTTCCTTAATTGGTTCAGTGAGCCCCACATTCATTTACACACAGTCATCACTGCTCACTTTGTACAGCTGGAGGCGTGGAACCCTGACAGGAGCTGCCCGAACTACCACAGTTTCACTGGAACCACTTGAACCATCAAAGTGTGAAATGGAAGTGGATCCTCTAAGGCTGTGCTGCTTCCAAGGTGGGATGTTTATAAATCTGTCTTACTATCAAAAAATCAAGCATCTTTTTACAGTATTTGGGATTAGAATGAATTCCAATCAAACAATTTGTCATATTTATTGCTAGAAAGTGACTAGTTTCCTTCTTTTTTGATGAAGCTTATAGTTGGAGCTGGCTCAGGTCTGCTTTTGACCAGCTCTTAGTTATGCTGCTATAGACCGTGATGGTCGGTGGAACTTCTCTTTTCCTGCTCTCATCAGTACATGTTACTGACTTGACTTCCTTGTGTTTTATCTTTGTACATCAAGGATCGTGGCAGCAGCCAAATCGTTAATCGTGATGGTGGATCTTGATTGTGGATTATGATTTCAACTACATTACAGCTAAATTGTTCTGATATACAGTATGTCCACTCACATGTACTACCATGATTTGCTATGCCACTATAACTACTGTCATTGTTGCTCCCTTCATCTCTGTCTGACTTTTTCTTTTGTATAAATTCTTTAAACAATCTTTGCATGAGCCAACATTTCACTGCACGTTCAGGTACAGAACAAGATAAGAAGACCCGAAGTGTTAACAGCTCATGACGCAGTGGAAGCTAATGTGTGACCCAGCTAACTGTTACAAATCACTGATGTTACTTGGTTGGTTTTCTGCAGAGGACTTCTGAAGCTCTGCTGGAGCGACTGTTGGGTTTTTGGATATTTATTTATTTTAGCCAATCTGCTTACTCCAAGTCTCGATGGTTTTTAAGCTTCTTCCATTTCACAATTAATCAGGCCACTGGGCTCCTGGGAACAGTCAAAGCTTTATCAATGTTTTTATTTTTGCCCTGATCTGTACCTTGTCACGGTTTCATCACAGAGGTCGACAGAGAGTCTCCAACGCCCTGGACACACTCATGTGGATTGTTTGGGCCTCTTGTCCACACACAAACAGCATTTAAGTCACTAAAACGGTTAAAGGCGACTTTATTCAGGTAGTAAGCACATGATCGATGGTTAAAGCAAAGAGAAAACAGCTGATCACAATGACCACAAAGATAATGCAAAGAGTGTGCTTACCCATTAAAAGTTGGTGCAGATCCAGATACATTTTTCTCTTTCTTTAAATTGATTTCAACATTTTTATATTGATTCCTAAGAGAACAACTCATGGCCCTTGATGAAAAATTCTGACATATTTCAGGAACTGATATTTATGTGTATGGAATTTCATGCAGATCCAAATACAATCTGGATTTAGTGCATTTAAATGTGCTTTTATAGGGCTTTGGTTTTTTTCAGCTGCTCTATGGTAAGAAATAGGGCTAGAAACCTGTAATAATGTGTGAACATACAGTGTTGTGGTCTTAGCTATAGGTTTGTGTTCATTTAAGGGGACCTCCACTGCCTGCATTTTGGATAATTGAGTGTACACGAATTGGCAATTATGCCATTTTAGCTTCCTGCCCCTCTCTCAGGGACAGAACTGCAGAACAACCATTCAAGCAGCAACTATCTCAGGCTAAAAACTGCATTTTGCAAGTTGAACAATAAACATTTTAAACCTTACATTGTCTCTGACTACAGAAAATGTCCTCAAACACAATAGAATTACCACTTCAAACTAAATTGTATCCTATATCCTGTTAATCAAAACACAAACACTGAAAACCCTCATCTCTAAACATTGTATATTTTTTATGCAGTTGAATCCTCTCGGTCAATTTGTATCCAACAAATACTGGCCGCCTCCACGCACCTGCACACGCTTGAAGGGGTTTAATTTCCAGCTTATGTTGATCCTTCTTTTGGGTTTAATTGGTGTTTCATTAGGGGGACCCCACCTTTAACTCCTCAGCACACGTCTCACGTAGTTTTGGTGGAATTTGCACAGCAAATTCTTCCGAAAATACAAGGACTGTCACAACAAAAGCTCTTGAGTCAATTCATGGATTTGTTGTGGCGGCAGCTGCCAGGTTTCTCTCAGGATTAAAGGGGTATTGTTTGCCTGGGTGCCACTAACGAGACCCAGATGAATTAACAGGAATGAGAAATTAATTAGAGCACAGTTCTATCTGCCTGTGTCATTCTTTCTTACAGCACTTCGTTTTATCTTATTCTCCATCAGCTGGCCTGTTTTAATACAGTTTCATCATTGCTTTGAATGACTCGTTGGAGGAAGTGATGAGGTGACACAGGACCAGCTCCTGGATGTTCACGTGAAGTCGCAGACAGAGATGGAGAGAAGGACAAAGAGAGAGACGCATGACTGTGGATCAATGACTCAGATGAAGAATAATGGTGGTATGGCCTCGGGGACTTCCAGATGCTTATGAGTCGTTAAACAGGTGAGAAACTCTATCTATGTCTCACCGAGTGTTTACCCACTACTGAGGACATCAAAGGCAGAGAGACGCTAAACTTATTTACATGTTTTACCATAGTAATGACAGGATGAGGGCGTTCAGCTCCCGCTTCGATTCTCCTCTTTTTACTTTCTTCTTTTAGGCCGTGACTGAGCTGTGTGTGCATATATAAACCATGTTCCTCTTGTTGGTTCTTCATGATAAGCATGGTCCTCAGGGGAGATAGCAAAACACAACACACACTACACATGTCTGTCCATCAGCGGATTCCTCTTTCAAGTTTGTTGAAAAACAGGTTAAAATTAATTACTAACGAAAACTTCTCACTCTGGAACACAACACACGTGGCGAAGTGAGAAGGGATGCTGAGTGAGTTTTTTGCTGCTCATCAGGCCTCAGCTTCAAGTACGTGGCATTAATATCTGCACAAAGATATCTGTTGTGAGCAATAAATTGGAAGGAGAGGGTGAAGGATGCAGAAAGGGATGCTTTCCCCTTGAGGTGATGCTGTGAATGCAAAGTTAACCAGATGTATATTTACATAAGCTGGCTGTGCTCGGTGAATACAGCACATGCTGTGCGTGATTAGATGCTGGCTGGGTATTTACTGCAGGTTATAGGACCTCTCACAGTGTAGTTTCAATGAGAATCCTCTGAAAAGCAACTTAAATCCACCAAGGATCGCTACTTGAGAACAGCTGAACAACAGCTTATTAGGGTGAATTATAATATTACATGCAGTAAAATGTGTAGTATTTAGTTTTTGGCAAAAATACACTTGCCGAATGCAATGAACTTAATCAAAATGGCTGCATTTATTCCTCTCTGTCCACAGCGACAATGAGTAATATTTGTCAGTTTCTGTGATCTGTTGAAACTTGGATCATGGATATTGTTGGGATTTTACATTTTAGCTGGTCTGTGTCTGACTGAACTCTAAACAATAAAGAAAGGAGGGGGGTTAGGAACAGTTTGAGCCAGATATTATGCCTGCACACAAATTATTAATAACAACCTTTTCCTTCCTGGGGCTTAATTATGAAATTAGCTAGAAATGTGTGTGCGTCACAACACTGGTCAGTCTCACAACTGTCTTGATAAAAGGACAGATTGACATTGTTTTGATAAAGCAGGAACACAATATTCTTTTTTCCAATGCCAAGAGGATGGACTACGCATGCACACTATTGAGGAAGAACCAAGGAAGACTTCCCCTCGTTATTGACCAATCCTATTCTATCTGTGTTATCAAATATTACAGACGCCGGCTGTTTTTTTGCTTTTTGATGTGACTCGTGACGGTCCGTTCCTGCTAGAGTGCCGGGCAATGTGTTGAATCCCCATTGTTATGCTGTTCATACCTTTCCATTGCTTTCTAAATAAATACTCTATTGAACCAAACCGAGATCGGCTCTCATATTTAGGATAAACGAACACTCAACGACAGTACACCTTCACATCAGTGACTGGAATCTAATACAACTGTGCTGCCATGAAGTCCATACAAGATGCTTTTTATCAGGGTTTAAAGTGGCTTTTGGGGGAGCCCTTTGTTCCGGTGTGCATCAGTTCAGTTCTCGACATGTCATGTGCATATAGCAGGGTTACTGTGAAAATCCGCTTAGTACTACAGGAAGTTAATATCTTCAGTAACATTTCAAATAGGCTAAATAACAACAACATAGGAATCAAGGAATACATTTAATTACCTAATCAGAGCAAACAAAAAAACAAATCACACAGCAGCTGGACACAGGTAACACCTTTCTGCATCTCATACACCTTCAACAACAACACATTACCTGAACATAAAATGCTGGGCATTTTTTGGCAACCTTATTTTTAACTTAACGAAATAGAACCTCTCTCTCCCTCTCTCCCTCTGACTCTCTGTCGTTGACTTTCCATTCACCCCCCCTCCCCCTCTCAGTGCTGCTCGACCCAGGCCTTCACGTATGTCCCTGTTGTGTTCACTGTCTTAGCTGATAGTAGTGTCGTCCTACAGCAGATGATTCCAATTTGAAGCCTCAGCACAGATGGAGTACACCAGAGTTATCATATTGGTTGACATCTGTGATCTCTCACCCCTGACCTTGGCCCTCTCTGATTGGTTAGAGAGGCGAGGCTCACCAAAAACATATTAATAACAGATAACTGTTTAAAGGTGGATGAGGTGATACCTTCCCAAAAGTGAAGACAAAATATATAGATTTCCCCCTGGTGGAAAGCTGCAGGATAGCTTATAAACCCTGCCTTCTCCATGTTGGCATGAATCAAACAAAAAGTCAAGATACACGTCAAATATAATTTTTTCATATTTCAAGTTGTCATGTTTCTGATAAGTTTGTTTTTGATTGGTGATTCAATTTTCCATATTATTTTCTTTTTGGACCTTATTTGCCCCTAGGGGAAATATTTTCTCACAACCATTCCAATAAAATCAACAAAAAAACACACATTTTAACAGAGGCAACTTACAGATAGAACACATGAAACAACCAACCCATAAACACTCTTGTACACTGTGTCACATCTCAACCTGGCTCCTTATGTTATGTTTATGTTATGTATTATCATTCATTCCATGTTTTCTGTTTTATTTTGGTAACCTGTGTCTCTTCTCATTTCTGTCTCAGACAAACATGTAGGTAACATACAGTATTTGGTCATCTTTCATCCATTACATACCATAATTATCTGAAGCACTTTGTCATATATCTTGTTCTACCTGTCAACATGCACTGCTATGGCCTCACACACTGGAATAGCCAACTGCATCATTCGAGATCAATATGAAGTCCATCATCCAATCTGGGAGTCTTCTTGTGGCATCAGTCTTCATCAATAAGTTGATGTTCCGACCCAGGAGTACTCAGTAGTCATTACTTCATTATTACCAGCCATGACAGCGTGGCTGGCTTTGTTTTCCCTGTGTGTGTATACTCGTTTTGATTACCCAACCCCTTTTTTTGCATAAACACTGACCTTGTCCGGACCAGAAGTAATTTCTGAGGTCTTGGTTGAGGTTAGCGGTCAGATGTGGGTTGTGGTTAGGTCAAGGTTTTGGTTAGGCATGAATTGGATATGGTTTTGCTTAGGCTGTCCACATCAAATGGAAGTTAATGCAAAGTTCTTCGAGGGATAGCGGTGCAAAACTGTGTGCGTGTGTGCTCGTTCGTGTGTGGCATCAGGGCAAAATGCGGTCCTGGAGATACGTACTATAGTAGGAACTACTCCAAAGGGGGCTTAATTCTGACTTGGTTGACCTGTTGCTAGTTTAATTTGGCTTTTGTGTGGTAGTTTTGAATAATGATAATATTTTCAATTAGGTTTTTGTGAGATTTGAAGTGAGAACAGGTTGTCTGAAAAGTGCAATACATTAGAGAAACCATCCTTTTACAGAGGAGGGGGTCTACGACACCAAATCCTGTGATGGCAATCAGTCCCCCTAATTGATAATGACTCCACAGAGGTTTAACACCTGGGAATGATCCAAACCTCTTGGATAACATGTGAAACATCCTGAAGAATCTACAACCAAACAATGGCCTCAATTCAACTTGGTAATAAGTGAAGTGTTTGAAATGACACTTTAGGCTGGAATCTTGGTTGACTTAATATGTTTTCAGACATGAACTCTGTTGGATGTCCATACAATTGGGTCCAGACTTTCTAATGCGTTTGCCTAGCGCACATGAACAGCAAAACAGGACATTCTTATATGGGACGCATTCACTAAAACACAGAAATCTCTGGAGCGCTTTAGGTGAGGGTTGGGGCAGCATGTAGGAGGCAGGACATAACATATTACATTTTGCTGTGAAGATGACTTTTTTTTGTTTACTGCAAATCAACACTGACATTGGCCTTTACAAATTTGTGTTTATCCTGAGATTTATGTATTGCTTCTGTTTGTTTTTTCATTCCCGTCTCGCGTCTTATAAGCATTGTCAACACATCCGGAGGTTCTCTCACTGTTCTCTGTTCTCACCTTTACCTGGGGACAGGCAGGAACAACTCTGGAGAAAGTTCCAGAATTCAGTGCATGTCTGAAAGCAGTTTCAGTACTAGCAGGGTGACAGCTGCATCATTAATGTGTCCATGTTATATTTGGGTCTAGTATAAAAAAAAACTTACCCCAAATTGGTCTTACTTCAGTTTTCCCCTCAACCCTTTTTTTCTCATTCTTACACTTGCTCTACACTGATTTGGCTCAATTCCACACACACACACACACACACACACACACACACACACACACACACACACACACACACACACACACACACACACACACACACACACAAACACACACACACACACACACACACACACACACACACACACACACACACACACACACACTCTCTATCTCTCGCTGTGGTGCCGTAGAGGAGAGGCAGCAGATGAATTGGCTTGTCATTGGCTCTGTGCTTTAGCTCCAAATGAGCTCTAACTGATGGGGAGGCTGCTTCTAATTTAGCTGTGTGCCTCTTCACTTTGAAGCGCACAGTGGTTCTCCTCCATGCTGTGAGAGGGTCCTTCATTCTAAATGTGACTCAGTTGGAATTGGAAATTCAGACCAATGTTTCAGATCAACATTGTGCTTTTATCCTCATGACTGACTGAAGGTCTAAAGCCCAGCTAGTGACTGTGAGAAGATAAAGTTCCTATTACAGTTTATACAACTTTGTCAGTACAGGGGCTAAATGTAAAGCTTGTACTTAGGGGTAGGCAGAAGGAAAAGCCACAAGGTCATCATAACAGATTATTTTTCTTTTGCCTCTGAAATTCGATGGAGATAGTGCATCAAGCTAAACATAATTCCTAACATAGAGTTTCTTATCTATCTTTAGTAAAGAGCATGTTTTTTATCATCCTGAGAGAATGATTTCTTCATTTAACATTCAAATCCTGGGAAGCCCTTTACCTGAAAACCCTACAGCAGGATTCTTTGAGTGTGTGGATGTGTTGATGACAGACATTTTGAGACAGAAGCAAAAATGAAAAGAAAACAATACAAATATAGCCAAACACATAGAAGACATGGACGAGGATGTCAAGAGAGCTTTTGGTGATAAGGGTCGACGCCAGTGTTTATGTGCTGCAAACAAAAATTTGGATCTCTGTGGTGGAATGACTACGTTACGTCCTGCCTCTTGCCTGCTGCTCCACCCCTCACCTGAACACACAGATTGGTGTGTAGTAAACACATCTGACTAGAGAATCTCTTGCTGCGTTGTTCATGTGTGAAAGGCAAAGTTTAAGTCTGAAAACGGCTCCAGTGATGGTTACTGTTTAACTGGGTTGAAGAGATCCCTCACCTGCAATGTTTTAACAGTTCTGTTGCTTAGCTGATGTTAATTGAATCATTTTATGTGCAAGAACTTACAAAATGCTTGAAAATGCTTCTCACTTGTCACTGTTAGTTTTCAAATATTATGTTTAAACTTTCCAGCGGGTTTCCCCGAATCATCTCGGTTCACATGAAGTGCTCCATTTATGAGGAAGAGTCTCTCTAACAACTCTCTCATTCATGCAACTGTGGTGGTAAACTGGATGATAAACCCTGATAACCAGCTTGGTGATACCTGTTATCCAGGGCTGTGATGTCAAGGGACCGCAAGTGAGCCAGATTAAGTTCAACTGCCCCCGGGTGTAAGCTAATAGTCTAAAGGAAATCTAAACTGAATTATCAGTTTTAACATCAGCCTCCTTTCTTAAGTTTTGAGGCTCGTTGAAACAGACAGGTTCCCAGGTCTTTTAGGTAAAAGGTTTAAAAAAAAGAGTTGAAAGTAAAACCCACTATTTCAACACTGTCCCTGCTTCCATCTGTCCTTCAGTACTGTTAGAGCTTGGCAGGTCTCCTCCTCCTCATGTTTACAGGGTGAGAGAGAGAGAGCTAATGCTAATGTCTTATTGATGATGTAATCCTGGAGGGGTCTATTGAAGATGTTACACTTCACCACAAGGGGATGGTCAAAGTAAGACAGAGATGGAGAGACGCAGGGAATTTAACCTTGATGTGAAAATCAATCTGGACAAGAGGACGGAGACACTGGGACCACTTCTCCTGGTGGGGAACAATGACTTACCTGATATGTTCATCATCAATCATGTTTTCATAGTTTAGTAAACAGCCTGAATATGACTTTTTGATTCAGAGAGATGCTCTTAACCTTGTTTGCTGCCATAAGACACAAGGAACCATTTATTTTTCCAAAATGGGGTAGTTGTTTTTTTTCTTTTTCTGGCAGGACCTGTGGGAAAGCTTGTTGATCTCCATCACACAGAATATTTACTCATGCAGATAAACTCTTCTGAAGATGCTGAGTCTGAATGTTGCCCCAAACAGTTCACACATGACATGAAATGAGGGTTTCAGACTTGGTCTCTAGAGCCTCTCTAACTGTAACTTATTCTGTCGTCTTGTGGCAGGATCTGTAAATTGGTTTGTCAATATTTTTAACTTCAAATTTAGTTCAGGGCTGCAGCAGTTCTCTAAGTATTTATCAGAGTAATTTACCTACTATATTATCAACAAGTCATTTGATCTATAAAACAAGGAAACTGCCTAAATACAATAATCTATAGAACACAAGGTGATTGTGTCTTGTCCAATAAGTCAAAAATAATAGATACAAAATTCCCATGGTTTATGGCTGAAGAATCACTCCAAAGCTCCAAATGATGTTTGATTATTTCAGTTTATTATTTTTTTTTATATCAAGTGATGGTAAAAATGATATCAATGATTACAGATATCTAACGATCCACCTCAGAACTCCACCTTCATCTTCTGTCCTGGTTATTGGAGGGTATCAAACCAACATCAAGTTGAATTACAGTCATCTACTGGATCTGCCTCTGCTTCTTCTCAGAATTGTTTTTATTTATATTTATACAGCTTAAATTGTGCTCTATTGTCATTTACAGCAGTTGTTTGCTCGTCTTTAGGCAGGAAGTCAGTGGGACTGGATTGATGCAGGTGTTGCACATGTCTGCAGCAGCATGTTTGTGAAAATAAAAACTCTCAGGCAGCTGATTGCAAAGAAGAGGGGGGAGGGGGCCTGGTTCATTCCTGGGCCATGAATATTTGAACATAAATGATTACATCAATATTTTTCAGGGGAAAATATTGATGTTATCATTTATGTTATCAAAAGAGCTCACTTCAATTCACCTGCCCCTCTAAATCGGCCCCACCCCTGTCTTTACATCAGTCTCCTCTCCAGTAAGTGCCCCATTCAGAGACCTTCTGTAAAGGAGTACAGGGGCTTTGTGTGCTCTTTTACGTATGGATGACACTGATTCTTCACAAATGAGCTGGGAGAGTTTTCATTCAGCAGGAGGTGATGAGGAGGTGCAGGCTGGGGGCCGAGGACAAGGGGAGAGAGACTGGTGAGGGAGGAGTGGGGACAGCACAGGCAGAGAGCAGACAGAGGGGGAAACGTGGAGGGAAAGTACAAATACAGGCTAGGTAAAAGGAAAGGATGAGGAGGTTGCCATAAAGAAAAGAAGAATTGAAGTGATCTAGGCAGTAAATGGAAGCAGCACCATTTAATCTCCTCCAAAGAAAACGTCTTTGTCAGGAAATATCTTTAGTCACTTTTAAACAGAGGTCTTGCCATATTGCTGTTAATAAGACCCCTCATTATTCTGCCTTTGCTTCTGAAACAACTTCATGTCATTCCTGTATGTGATTTACCATGCTGGTGTTCTGGAAGAGAGGCGTGATAAGTAACAAGATGGCGTCCTGGCCCACTTCGCCGGCTCTCCCTCTATCAAGGACACTGATTCAACTCTGTGACTTCCTCTGTGGCTTCATTGAGGAACAATAACACCACCGAGCCATTTTGTGTTTGTATATTTGGTAGAGTTGTAAACAGTCTTTATATAGGGTCTATTACTGTACATTCGTGAGGACTTGTGATCTGACTTGATCCCATTTAAGTGGTTGAAAGATCTGGCAGATCACTTCTTTAGGTCCAGAGCACCACACCTTCCCAGTTTGAAGTAGATTGGATGAGCCAGGTGAATAATAGACAGACAGACAGACAGTAAGAAAATGGTGGCTTTACCAGGATAGTAAGAGAGAACACTTCTCCATTTTCACTTTTCCTACAAGCAAACCCCAAAAGTATTTATTTAGTCAGTAATTGTAATACTAGATGTCAAATAGGCCTACCTGTTTACCTGACTGTATTTACATATGACAATATGTATATGTACAATATATGACCCCCTCCTCTCGTGTTCCTGCACATTGTGTGTGTGTGTGTGTGTGTGTGTGTGTGTGTGTGTGTGTGTGTGTGTGTGTGTGTGTGTGTGTGTGTGTGTGTGTGTGTGTGTGTGTGTGTGTGTGTGTCTTCAAGGCAGATCCAAAGCTGTATCTCAGGGCCAGGACTAATCCCTGATGATTTACTGTAGCTGCCAGCCTGTGGATCACACTGTAGAGTCTGCCTCTACCCTCCCCTGTCCTGAATGTGTCAGCAGAGAGCGACAGGAACAGGAGACGCAGTCAGACAGAAAGACGTGATTGGTTCCCACTGCAGGCAGAGATGTGGAATTTGACCGGCAGTGGAGTGTCAAGGTTCAGAGAAGCATGGAGATAAAAGAAGCGATTCATTTAAATAAACAGTGACTGCATAGAGCACCAATAAAACTGGATGCATTTATATAACAGTTCCCTAGTTTTAACCATTTAACGCACTTTCCAGCGAGTCACATTCACCCAATTTACACAGCACTTATACATGCAGTTCATCTCTATCATAGATCATTCACACACTGCCGGCAAAACTGTCTTACCCAAGGAAACTGCGAAATGCAGGAATTGTACCATCGACCTTCTGCTTAGTGGACAAACCACTATACCTCCTCAAGCATCGCCTTCATGTGTCATGAGTCTGCATTTGAGTTCTGTTTGTAGGGTCGGTGAACATTCAGTCTAAGTCCAATATGCTGGCTCAAGAATTCTTGTCAAGCAATATGTGTTTACATGCAGATAGTATCAAGGTATTTGAACAATCAGAGAACAGGATTTATTCACTGTAGTAATCTGGCTACAGCGATTCTGTCTCCACGCGCTGCAGGTAAGTAATCAGCCCCCGACCTTATTTTGAAAGCATGGCCTGTTTATTTGAACTCTAGCAGTGATGGAAGATGCTGTCTTGGGTCCCTGCTGGGTGTTTATGTGACGGAGCTGCCTGAAGGTCCAGAGGGAGAGCAGGCAGACAGAGCAGAGCTTTCTCTCACTGAGCAAATGAGTCTCAATTTAACAGTCAAAAGTTCAGTCTGTTGACTGATTTTTTAGACCCCTAGAGGCTACTTTCTTCAGTCTTGGTTTCAGTTAGACTTTACATGTAAGCATTTTAACTACAAAGATACATCACTCTGCATAATGTTCAGAGCTGCTCTTTGATATATGCAGACAATGGATGTGTGTTGTCCCCCATGACTGCCAAGAGGGACTGCTGTGTACGGACCTCTGTGTTTTTCCTAAGGTGAAATAATGACCTGTACATGACTGAAGTGCTGCAAAGATGTTGTACAAAAAAAAACGATTAGAAACTTTCTATCTTCACATCCAAAGAAAACAACACATGAGTTCATTGATTTGTGTTAACAAACCAGATAAAGTGGGAAACAGGTACAGAGAGAGTTTTTGCAGTCCACTGTTTGTGTTTCATTGTCTTGCACAGCAATATCTCAATCAATGTAATTTGTTTGTATTGCCCATTTTCACAAATCTGTTTGTCTCAAAGAGGGCTTAACCATGTGCCATATCCTCTGTCCCTAACCCTTAACCAGAGTAAGGCAAAACTACCCCAAAAAACACCTATCAACAGGGGGGAAATGGTGTTGCAATGGATTCCACAAGTAACAAGCATATCTACAAAATAACAATATTTACAATATTCATGAAGAGGTGTATCGACTTTTTTAAAATTAGAATTATTATCTTACCAATACCTGACAGTGTGATCATGCAACTTTAAATGGTCGATGCTGGAGAGTTGGTTCTGCATTTATTCCATCCATCTAGTAATGTTAGACTTTATTTTCACTCCACTTTGTGTATAAGGGTTGAAAACCTTGTTAAAGAGAATGATGTCAATATATTTTTGTGGAGGCTGGTGGCATTTGCATATAAATATCATTCAACCCTGTGTTTACTTTCTTCACTGACAAAAGAGAATAATAACTAACTAGACAACATCATTCACAGCTCATCTTTGTGAAGGGAGGTGATACGGGACAAGATGAGGACACTGAGAGAAAGGACAAAGTGATGATGATGATGATGATGATGAGAGAGGAAGAGCAGGTACTTCCCACTGTGTCCAGGATGCAATTATTATTAAAACCACGTGCTGCTCAACACAAACACAAACATGTTGATTGAACAGATCACATTTAAATTATATAGGCCTAATTACTAGAGAGATATATGTTCTTTCTTTATGTTATCTAATTACTGTGGAACCATAGGCCCTATTAACAATTCGGACCTCAAAACGTTATTATATTACATTGCCCTCTGGACTTTGTGGTGACTGCTTTTATCATCCGCTGTCTCCAAGGTCAAGAATGAAGTTCAATACAAAACAATTGTAAACATACAATTTTAAAAACCTTGACTTCCTTTTCCAAATAATAAAATTATTTACAGGACAGGTATTGGTCATTAGTGAGCTATGTTTTCTTATACTCTATTATAATGTATTACAATGTTCTTATTGCACTCAGGGAGACCTTGAAGAAGGTAGCTTTGCTCTCAATGGTCTTTCCCTATATAAATTAAGGTTGGAACTACATGGTTAGCAAGGATTCAACCAGATAGACGGGCACCAAATCTTCAGTAATTCAGTTCAGGCACTTGATCTTTTAAAAGTTCATTACTATTCATTACTTACTTCATGTCCCATGCTCCTCCTACATCGCTCATATCTGCACTAAATACCTGCTGCTAAGACAAATTGCCAGTACATCGTTAACCTGTTGGCCGCCACTTATTGAGCTTTGTCTATGTTTAGGAAAAGAGAATCTGAGCCAGTTCACAGAATCTAAATGAGGTTCAATCCAGACATTTTGATTAATGGATATCAAGTATGAATCCAGATGTTTTCTCACAGAGTAGCAGCTGTCAGAACTCCCCACTGTGCTCGGTTAAAACTGTCTACACAGCAAAGCGAGCCAGTGACCCGCTGAGCCACAAAATCTGAACCCAGCAGTCAGTTTGAGTTAATTACAAGAGCAGTCAGCAACAGTGTCGGATGAAAGCTGTGTGGGGGAGCTGGGTCTGTTTGAATGCTGCTGTTTGTGGAACATTTGTGTATTCGGTTAAGGCTGAAGTTAAAAATTCTTCCTGTCCTTCACACAACAGATCCCGGAATAGGAAGATGTTTTTTCTTAAAACAGAGCTACTGTTAAGGTGTGAACATAATCTTAATTGATTCAGTAATTTTAATGTTAGACATAAAATGTGCACGGTAAGTTGTATAATGAAGGAACACAGTACACTTTTTGCCATTCACCCATTCACACATACATTTATACAGTGCATCTATGTGCAGAACTTTCTCTTTTGAGAATGGAACAGCGGTCAGGGGCAATTTTGGTGTCAATATCTTGCCCAAGGACAGTGCGGTATGCTGAATAGGGAAGACTAGGACCGAACGGTCATCTGGTTACAGAGCGACCCGCACTACCCAGCCACTCCATTATAATAATAATCCATTCCACGTCGTTGATTAAACTGGCTTTTTTTTCTATGACCTGTCTCCCCTGGGTCCCAGTTCCTGAGGCAACTGTAAGTTTATGTTCATGTCTATAAGAATTCCATAATAGTCACACATTGAATTATCTTCTCATTGAAACTCTGCTCTTCCTTCCCCATTTCCTCGTCATTTACCCCCTTGAGATGCGACGATACCATTTCTGCTCACAAAACATAATGACGTTGTTTTTCAAAGAGTCGAGAGGTGCCTCTTTTTCTTTGTGACTCTCATTTCCCAGCGGAATTGTTCTCTCCTCCCCACCAATTGTTTCCCATTCAAATCGTCACAAAGCTGCTGTTTTAATTTTGGATGGCATTGATTCATGGTGTAGATGAGGCCAGTCTTCTTGTTATCATTGGTCTTTCAGAGCGAGTTGGCTTTGATTAGTAATAGGCACAGATACTCGCAGGCCAATGTGACAGTTAGAAGGAAATGCGAAGGAAATGGACATGTTCATCTGCAAAACAGGAAATTAGATTTACATTTGCCAGCTCTTCAGGTTGGTCATGTCAGTTGACCGGTGTTAAGTAGGGGTGTCTTGAACCTCTTGAATCTCCAGGGCATTGAGAGATTCATGTGTAACTGAATATAAAAATAGAAATTCATTGGCAACTGCACCAGATTAAACAGTTCAACTATCCGGTAGTCTCAGTCTGTATTTGCTCCATTTTTTTGTTTTTTTTTACCTGTTTGAATTTTTTTTCTTCCACTTGCATGAATCCTGTCTTTGCTTGCTTCAGGTTAGTTAGCCTGCCTGCCTGAAATCCTGTCACCACTTTCCATTTATTAGTTTATTAATATATGACATCCCTAGTCACTAGACATCCTTATTAGCTCCTGTCATTATTAGTACCGCATTTAGATATATGTGAAAAATGGAAAAGGATGTTTGAGTGTCCTGGGTGGTAGTTATTAGTCATCATCAACAACTGACATATTAAGTAAGTTACATTTAATACAGACATGTATTGCAATAAATGTATCCTAAAGTTAAAATATGCGTCTGATAATGATTTTCCCAACAAAGTACTGCTACACCTGCTGTAACCTGAACCAGGCTCTTATGTAGGCTCACCCAGCCAAGAAAAACAGAGGCCTTGCATCAGCCATTTAATCTGCTCATTAATTATACATGAAGCTTGTAGAATTATAATAATTGTTTACCAATTGGAAACTACCTTGGGCACAATTAATCTTTTTTTAAGATGCTAATACAGTAACAATGCCAACACAGTCTCCTCACTATGTCTCGCCACTCAATAAAATGCCACTAATTCACTGAGCGGTGAAATGAATGCATGCCTATATTGCTGATCACCAAATTGTGTGTGTCTGCTATCCCACAGGAGAGAGAGGAATGAGGGAGGGAGGCAGAGGGATAGAGACGGGATGGAGGTGAGAGAGAGTTGAAGACTGCCAGAGAGCCCGGAGGGGTCCCTGGTCACTGACTTGTAAAATGCCAGCAACCAATGTAAGAGCAAGATGGACAGACTGAAAAAGAACTACAAATAACAAAGTTTATATAGTTTTTTGCTTATTTTGCGTGTCTTTATTTTACTTACTCTACACAGTAGCAGCTGGGAGTGCTCTAATTGATGGCATCTGTCTGTTTGACTATCACAGTAATAACTCAGGCTGTTTTATTTCAGCTTGGATGAAACTTATACTTGTTGATTCATTACTTTTTTATAAATCCGCTAAAGATAAAGCTCAAGCATGAGATCAAAATTTTATACAATGGTAAAACCTTTTGAATTTTGACCACAGTTGGAATAAAGCAATTGGGAATGAGCTCAACATTTCTATTGTATTTGTGAAGGATCAGTTGAAAAGCATTGCTAAAATAACTCAGCATCGGGCAGGGTTTAGCAAATCCTGGCTATGTTTTTATCATGACAGTTTTTTCCAGTCATTATTAATCTTACTAGATACCACCAGACCTTGGTTGGAAATAGGCCTACCAAAGCATTTTCAGCCTAACTCATAGGGGGTACCACAAATACCAACATTTGTAACTCAGAACCCTGTAGTCAAAGTTTTACAAAATCAGGTATGCACACTTTGAAGTATGAACTAAGCGTTGTCAAAAAAATATATATTTAAAAAAAAAAGATATGTTTTACAAAATATTTTCTGGTGTATGTGGGCGTAACCTATCACGTATTTGTTTAGAACTCATGACGCCTTTGAGCAACTCTGATTAAACTCATGGGTGTCATCTTGTGTTCCCACCTGAACACAAACAGAGTGTCCTTCACATCTGATGAACCAATGACAAATGATGGAGCTATGAGAGCACAATGAATGAAATTCTACAGACACCATCATGATGAAGAAAGTGTGGCATTTAACCAACTCAAAAGCACTTCAGTGTCTTCAAACCTGAAACCTGCTCATTGCAGCTCGCTTATTTAATTAACGCACATTAATAACACTGTTATTTCCCTAAGAGGTCTAGGGGATGAGGGACAAACAAGGTGTTGTGCCTCCCCTCTGATTCCAGAGTGGCTTCAGCTGTGCCACAGGAGGTGCTGGCGAGATCACACACCTGGAGAAGAAGAGAGAGAGAGAGAGAGAAACAAAAAAACAAACCATGGCGCGTAACAGACACATGTTCTTCTACTGCATCGATATGAATATCTTCACCACATATATCAAATACATTATGCTCATCAGGTCCTACCCTCTCATTAAACAGTGGTATTGTCAACGTGTGATTATTTCTGCTGCTCTTCCTCACTCTTAAAGCTCTCAAGTTATAATAATTCTCCTGTGTTCAACAGTTAAAATGTTTATACTTAAATATTTCAACGTGTAGTACATATAAAATATTAACGACCAGGGGTGTAGCATCTTTCTGGGTGAATTTCTAGTTTTTGATGTCTTAATGTCTTTTGATGTACTTTTTGATTTATAAAACTGTATTTCTATGTTGCCAATTCTTAATATACATTATCTCAAAGCACTTTACATGGTAAGGTCAAGACCTAAAAAATGTAGACAAACCAAACAGTTCCCACAACAAGCAAACACTTTGGCGACTGCGAAGAAAAAAAACTCCCCCATTAACTGGAAGAAACCTCTAGCAGAACCAAACTCAGTGTGGGCGGCCATCTGCCTCGACCAGCTGGGGTCATTTACAGAGGCTCTGGCCTAAATGTCCCAAGAATGAACACAATGGGAAGTAACAGAGATTAAGCAGAAAACGAACAGAGGACGCAGCTCACTAGTGTCCGAAGTTAGATTTACTGTCTACGATAATAGGTTAGGATGAGCGATGTTTCAGCTATGCTTTGAAATTGCATCGTTAAAATGTAATTCTTTGCCTTTTGACAACATCAACAAAAAAATTAATGTAGTCACAAATGGTGTAGCTAGATTTAAAGAATGATTTAGAAGTTACTGAGCTCTCTAGTAAATATAATATAATAACATAATTTATTCATTAACATGACAGTCACATTATACTCTTGTAGTTGTTTTGGTATGAGTTACTATTTTCACTTAGCTTTATAATTATAACTCCCAAATGAATGTAGTGCATTGTCTATGGGGTATAAAGAATGTTTGAGCCAATGAGTCCTGAGATTATGTTTCCGGTTTTCTTTTGAAATTTTGCTCCTCATGTGTCTCTTGCTTAATTTCATGCCTTTGTCATGATTCCCCCCTTGTGATGGTTTACACCTGTTCCTAATGTGTTTCCCCAGTGTTGAATTATCCCTGTCTTCCTCGTGTATATAGTTTCTGTGATTCCCTTTGTCTCTTTGTCAGTTACTCTTGTTAAATTGAGTTGTGCTCTTTAGTCTTTTCCCGTTTCCTAGTGTTTCTCTGCATGTTTATTATTCTCCTTCATTTTTGTAACTTGCTTAACTCTGCCTTAATTAAAAGTCATTTTAGTATTTTTTTGTATCGCCAAGTGTGAAGCAAGATGAATGGTTTGTGAACTATGCCTTTCACATGTTCTTCTATGTTTCATGAGCACTTGAAAACTTTGTGTCAACACAGCAGGAGAGATCGACTGTGTTCTTCTTAAAACCAAGCTTTCTTCTCAGTGTCATAGTACATATGCAGACCATTCTTCCATGCTAACATTCAGAATGACTTAAATAACTTAACTGATGTAATAGGATGTTGACCTGCAAAAATGAAACATTGTAATAAACTATATTTTAAAGCATAGTTTTCCAACCATTGACTGTAGACTTTCTCAGCTTCTTCCTGTATCACTTGTCTCCTGCATGTATCAGAGCAGCGGAATCAATCAGCTAAATCAATAAATATGCAGCAAGGAAGCTTTTATTGGATCTAAGCATCAGGACAATGTTCTGAGCTGAACAGTAGTGAACCTGTTCTCCTCAAACATATGAAGGACAGATAGGGTAGTGAGATTTCTGATTGCACTGCAGCGAGACTGCAGGAGTGAGGGTTTCCCATGGACTCGAGCCCTCATGGGACACACATCAAACACCCCTCACTCTTCTTCTTTTCCCTCACTCAGCTGAAAGTGACCGCTGAGCGTCCGACAGCCACCCGGTCTTGTGTGTGTGTGTGTCTTAGTATATGGAGAGATCAATGTGTCTCCAGGGTGAGGCTGTGTGAGTAAACAGTGTGAGGAAGCCTCGACATGTGCACATAGGTCATCACTCACTAAAGCAGAATAATCGACCCTGCAGACACTCACTGGCTACTCAGCATGCTGGGTTTCCCCAGGGACGACCAATCACGCCACATCACACTGGTGGCATCAACACTCCCTGCTGTCTCTACTCTCACTGTCTGTCTGTGTCCACGTCATGTTCATGATCTGTCGGACGATTGGATTGACACATGAACCTGATGTTTCATCTGAGCCTGTCTTCCGAGCTTAAAACTTCATCACACAATCTGCATTAATAAATATACCTAGTGCTTTATACTTTATAATGCTTTAAACCATCAAGCTTTCCAGCCCCTGACTTACAAAACACATTTGCCACAGACATGCAACCACCAGTATCTCCAGAAGTAAAGGAGGTATACAAAAAAGAATATTGATTAGAGGTCATGGATGTGCACATGTGTCAGTGTTTTGTTTAGTGCTGTAAATTGTTTAAATTGTAATTGTTTTGCTTGGGCATGATGCTGAACCCCGAATTGCCCCTCATAGAACAACAAAGTGCTGCTAATAGATGCACTGTATGAATGTGTGTGTGAATGGGTGAATGTAAAAACTGTACTGTAAAGAGCTTAGCGTGGTCATCAAGACTAGAAAAACGCTACATAAATACAAAACCATTTACCATTTACCTGGACAACGTGTACCCTGCTTCTAGCCCAATGTCAGCTGGGACTGACTCTGACCAGCCCTGGAAGGATGGATGGAAGTTCAGTGTCGGCAATCATGTTTTGTTTTTTTGCAACTTTCAAGTGGTCACATGATGGATTTTTTGTATCCGAACTGCCGACCCTCTGATTAGATGCTATTGATAAACAAGGTATATCAGTGAAATTATGTGTATATATATATATATATATATATATATATATATATATATATATATTTCCTATTTAAGATATATATCAAATAATAGTGAAAATTACAGTCATTTGACTTTTCTTTTGAAGACATTCCTCGTGTATTCAATTAAGTTCCATTTCAATTATCCCTCATTTTTTGCCAATGTCTCAAGCACTCAGTAAGTGAGCTGTTTGAGGGAAAGAATACTTATTATGGATAAAAAGTACACAAACAGCCACGTGTACACTCTGAGGCAAGTGCAGAGACTTATCATCAAGGCCTTGTGGTATGAAGACCTGACTATAGGAAACCAGAGGCAGGGCTGCGAGAGAGGAGAATGGATGAGGAGAAACAGTTGGAAAAAAACTTAAAGAGGAGGAAAGGGAGAAGATTTGAGGCTTAAATCAAAGAAAGCAAGGCAGGACTGTGACATGTTCGTTTCTATGTGCCACGGAAGAGTAATGCCTTTGTAAGGAAGTGTAGTCCTTTCATGGAGGAGAACAGGAGCTGGGAGAAATTTGCAGCAGCAACAAGGGAAGATGGAGAAAGTCTATTGTGATTTTGATGAATTGGATTGTGAGCTTTGGAAACATGTCCACCAAGAACTGCCCCTTAACACTGTTGGTCTTAAGTGTACTTCACTCTTTTTTTTTATTTCATAAGAATGCCATAAAGCTTTTAAAATAGTTTTTCAACACAACTGGCTGTTTGTGCTGTTGGTGACAAATCCGTCACCAGTAAGATTTGCTGTTGGCAGCAGTGGTTGTGAGAGGATGTTAACCTAGTGTTTTTTAATGGTCAAAGAAATATACAGTTTTGAGTGAAGTCTTAACTTCGATTTACTTTAAAGAGAATTTCATAAGAATCTCACATCAATTTAGAACAATCTCTCAAACTTGAATTAGCACTTGCCACAGATTTATGACTGTTGCTCTAATTGTTCATGCATGTTGTAGATAATGTCAGTAGCTCAGCTTCATAGCAAGATGACCTCTAACTGTGTGTTGTGGCTGTGTTAAACAGTTTCAATGGCAGTGTCCATTAGTTAACTTTATGTAAGCAAACAGTTAACAGTTGGCTGACTTCATGAAAAGTTTAATTGTTGATTGACTTTTTGTCTTTTTATCGACGAGTTAATGTTAAGTAGAGTTGGCCTCAAACCAGAAGAGTCAGCGCAAGATACTGAACCCCAAATTGCCCCTGACGGCTGTCCCAGCAGTGTGTATAGAGAAAGTGCTGCACATAGACGCACAGTCTAAAACACAACAACTGTAAAACTGTACTGTAAAGTGAGACTAGAAAAGTGCTTTATATAAACCATTTGTTCCACATTTCTGCAATGTATCCAAAGGAAAGAGAAATACTATGAATGAATTTTCACTTGCATTGCATAAAACCAAAATCAGCCCTCCTTTGACGTACCTTCTTTTAAAAAACATGACTGGCAATATGGAATTTGTAGCAAAGTATTTACTTATCTTACTCTAAGTAAAATGTAAATTCTAGAAATGTCCATATACATGACAGTAGCTGAATTTCTATTAGAATTCCACCTTCCATAAATAATGCTTTCGCATACAGCATATACAATGAACGGGTCTGGATTTCCAGAAGTCAGCTGGGATGTGTTCTGACTTTGACTATGGTTTTAAATTGGTAATCTGAAAACTATAATCATAAAGTCAAACAACTCAACATGTTTATTTATAGTAATATTTAATATTTGCTCAGCTACGTCAGTACTACATTATTGTAAAAGATGCACTACTTACTGAATAAAACAAAAAATCACAACACAATCGGAAACAACTGAATTGTCATGTGCTTTAGTACATTTCTTTCTGTAAATTAAGACAAGGGTCTCTTCATTCTGTGATTCTGACTGTATCAGTACCACTGCTGTGCTCTGGAAGAGCTCTCATCGGCCGACTCATCTCCTGCTGATAAGCTATCAGGGTTTCTTGGTACAAGCAGGAGTTGGGCTTTCTGCTGAAGGGAAGATTCACCCAGCTACTTTGTGTTCAGGAGTAGCTGCTGGGAATGATTCTCTGGAGATGTTTGATCACTTTCCTTCGGCCTGCAAGCAGAAAACCATGAAGTGAGCAGCCTGTAACACCTGATAATGATGAGTACAGTAGCCAGGATTTATGCAAACTTGGGTCAAATCCCCAGTAAGGAAAACATTTAGCAAAATTTAAATGTTTAATATTTAATTTATCGATTTAACACTTAAATAATAGATCTGTATCTGTATTTTTATTTTATGAATTAACCATGAGTTATCTGTGTTTAGCATTAAAAAGTCTGGTCTGAAAAAGAGAAAAAAGGAAGTATTAGATTGCTGTTGATACAACTGGACATCATGGGCTCTATAGTATGCATATTAAACAGCCGTGCTTTTGATGTGCAATACTTTCCCACAACGCAATGTGAAAAGAAAAATGGAGACACTTGCAACTGCATGAATTAAAATCCCTGGAAACTGTGGAAGATTGTGTTGTGTAAAAAAAGCCAAAGCATAAATGACAATCACCAAAGAAAATCATTTTCTGTGATTAAAGGTCCGTTCTTCATGTTGTGACACAATGCTACATTATTTAGTGGTTAGTGCAGCTACTGATAACGATGTGCAAAAGAATTTAAGTGAGCAATTCTACATACATGTGTGACCCAGGCCAGAAATATGCATCGAGCAGATAGTGATTGGGGTAATAAATATTCAGCGCCGTCTTTAAATAGAAAGGATTTAAGATGCAGTCATCCACCTCCAAACTAATCCAAATGTAACTACACACGTTTCCAAAGCTTTACATTCCTGTGGGCTCTCGTGCTCAGTTTGTACACCGCCAATAGCAGATATTTATGGCTGTTCATTTGAGCATTGACTTTTTCTACTTTTCTACTACACTTTAACAGTTGTGAAATAGAAGCTCTTCTTTGGGGTAGACCTGAATCTAAATGTTGTCAAGCCCTTTATTTATATTAACTTTATTTATCAGTCTGTGCTGATGCCTCTGAGCTTTCTTACTGATGCATTTTCTCTGTGAATCTGATATTTCACCAAAATCACATTAACACAATCACAAAAGATACGTATCTCAACATGTACACCACAGCTTTGCATCATTTTGGAAACTCCCTGAATTCTCATGAGCTGAAGAGTGTTGAGTTTCACAACATTAACAGCAAACTGAGAGAAAAGTTGATATTTTATAAGAAATGTGAACAAGATCAGTTGTCAGTTGTCTTAGAGAAACAAATATTTATTTTTAATCAAGATCTAAGCTCCAAGAATAATAGATGTGAAATGATATACGCTCCATACGGCCGTAATATATTATATTTACATTTGACCTCCACATTTTTGTCAATGCAAGTTAAAAGCTGAATTTCCTAAAACAGTCTGCTTTAGAGCTGTGACAAACCCTGTGTATACAATATGCATGACCTGAAAATGTAATTTTGACAAGACACAAATTAAAAAGAAGCTACAGCTTGTGAAACTTAAGTTAGTCTTTTCCACAATTCACTCATTCAGTCACAGTAAATAACAGCAGGACCTCGGTGTATTACAGCATAATACCAGCATGTCCAACGCCTGGCAGGCACCCCCCACTATCTTTGCTCTGGATAAAGTGCTGTCCATGGAAGTCAATATTTGTCTTCTGAAAGATGCATAAAGTTATAAAAAGTATTTTCATTGCTCACAAGAATGCACATTAACTAGATCATGCCAGTTACTACAGATACTAAAATAATCACAAAATAGGGCACAAAAAGCAGCTTTACTGTGCTGTAACTGCTCAATATAATATTCTGAAACTGGTGAACACATGCTTAGCATCATGTTAGCATTGTTATCGGGATCATTTCACCATGATGACATCAGTGTTTAACTAAGAGCAACACTGTATAAAAGTGCAGTCTCACAGAGCTGCTTGCATGGCTGCATATTCTTACGTTTTTGGACAATAGAGCTCTGTGGCACAGAGGAATAATATCAGATATTGGCTATGTATGTAAAGCTGGTTGGTTAGTTAATTGATTTTAAAGTTTTCTCTTTCAATGGGATCTTTTGACAGTCAGCAAGTATAGAATAATCAGCCCAACAACTGAGAACAAGCTGAGAACAGGTCATCTGACTATCAGAAGAATGTATACAATGCAGCGTTGAGAGTGTATGGGAAAGCTTAGATAGCTTCTTTTTTTTTTTTTTTCATTTTTAAAAATGGTCCAGAATACAAATGCCAATCTTATTAGAACATAAGAAGTATATTCAGGGGCTTTGTTGCTGCAGTGTATATTTGGCCTGAACAGCAAGGAGCTCCTCCACTACAGGCTGTAAACTAGCAGAGAGTAATACAGTTTGGACAGGTGGCACCGGGTAATGAATTGGCTATTTGTGAGCCAAAATAAATCTCACATTTCTCTCTCATTCTCTCCCTTATTCTTTCTCCTGTTTTAACCTCTACCTATACAGCCCACTCCCTCCTTCTCTCACACAGATTTAACTCCTCAGTGCCTCCTCTCTGTTCCTCTACTGCTTTTGCCCATTTGCTTTCTCCATCTTTTAAGGGAGTAATTACCTGCAAACTGTACGCCAGTGTCTCCTTCATTTCAGGAATCAGGAGAAAGAAGAGAGAGCTTTGAAAATGAATAAGTGATGGAGAGCCGAACTCACTTATGTTGTTATTAAAGTTTGATTAAAAGCCAACTATGACAGTACATGTATTATTTATTCCTCATTTATTCCTCGTTATGCATAACAGTAAGGCACAGTTTTGCTAAACAAGTTGTAACTCTCGGCTTTATAAATGTTGAATAGATCAGGCAGCACATTGCCAAAGGTTAGGCCTGAACTAAAAAAGATTGTGTTCCAGTTAACAGGAGATTGACGGTTAATTATCGCTCTGTGTCACTCTTTCTACAGTTTTTTTTGATTGCTTAAACACTCAAATCAAAAGTATTGCACAATTATCAAAACCTTACACTCATGGAGCATGACATGGGCCCAGATCTGCACCAGTATAAGCACAATGTCAGCTTCACACTTTTTGCAAAACAGTAAACACAGTGATCTGCAAAACACTAAACACACTTGTACACATTAGACACAGAAGTATATCAAGGTGTCACTTCCTTGCAATTCCAAAGCACTGACTGTCAAATGACTCCCCCTATGAGCCAATTGGTTCAACACAGCCCTCAGGTGTGCAAACACATGATTGCTTAATTGTAGACACAACAATCAGGTTAAAGCACCATACAAATGCAGCAGCTGAGTTCACCTGTCTTCAATCAAAATGGAGCTTGTGCTCAAAAAAGAAGACGAGTGAGGGTGAGAGGGGGAATCCACGGAGGAGGAGAAGGCTGCGGCATTAGTATGTGGAGGTATGTAACCTTTATAATGTAAATGTACTGTATACCAGACCTATGCTGAATTACACAATCTTGTCTTTCACTGTATTTCGGAGAGTTTTACAGATGGATGCTGAGGAAATCCTGCATGAATTCATATCCATAGATGAGGCAGGGTTCAACCTGACAAAAGCAAGTAGGAGAGGCCGAAATATCATTGGCCACGGGGCTATAATCAATGTCCCAGGGCAACGTGGGGGTAACATCACCCTTTGTGCTGCCATTACACAAAATGGGGTCCTCCTCTTTCACCCCAATATGGGCCCTTACAACACACCTCACATTCTCACATTTTTGGACCGATTGCACAACATATCGTCACAGCAGTAAACCACATGCAACAGATGCAATACATTGTCATCTTGTACAATGTGTCATTCCACCGCTCTGCTCTGGTCCAGAACTGGTTTCAACACCATCCACAGTTTACAGTACTATACCTTCTACCATAATCTCAGTTTCTAAACCCAAGTAAAGAGTTTTTCTCGGCATGACGGTGGAGGGTTTACGATCTCCGGCCGCAGGCTCAGGTAATCCTCATTGAAACCTGTACTGGAAACAGAATTTTCTGCTTGTCTGATATTTGCTGAGCTAACAGTGTTATGCACACTCCTGTAGTAGCATGAAAACTGGGACATGTTTTGTTGTGATTCTCCATGTTGACATGTTGAATGATTTGGGTATATGGAGAGAAATAAATTCTTTTTTCATGAGTCTGCAGCATTGGTGTTGTGTAGACTTTGGTGAATTTATTGTCTATTTTGCACTTTCTCTGTGTACTTCACTTACAGGACTCTAATCACTGAGAACTGGAATTGCTAAAAGTGTTTTAGGTTAGCAACAGCAGTGGGTAACTGGCTCAAACAGAATTAAGCCATATGAAACGTGTGTGTTTCATATGGTAAAAAAATATCGTTTTGATAAATAAGTGTATAGTTTTTAAGTGTTTTACAGAGTGCTTCATTTTGCGTAGGATCTGAGGTGTTCTGCTGATTTGTTGTGTGGTTGTGCTGATTGTGTGTAGTGTTTTGAAACACCGGGCCCTGTTTTCAAAATCGTGCTTAGGCAATTGAGAAAAACTGTAATCCATTGTTCTTTTGCGTGATGATAATGTTGTCATCCTTTGCACAGACTGTAAATGCTGATATTCTTATGTTTGTCAGGTTTGTGTAGAGGGTAACCATGATGATACTGTGCATATAAACACACAAAATAGCAAAACATTAATTAACTGACATTTGATACATTTTTGCAGCATGACTACACTACACAACATTTTTGTATTTAAAATATGAGGGGAAATAGTATCACAGTCGTATCTAAAGCACCTTATCTACAGGAATATATTATATGCAAGTTGCCCGACTGCTTGACTACTATAGGTCAAGGTTGCCAAACCTTTTTAAAATTTTATAATATTCCTCAAGGGACATACTAATCACATATATGACATCTCTCTACACCTGAGCCACTGGTTGCATGTGTGAGGCGATATGGCTGCGCAGTAGATCTGCTGTGTGTCGAATGCAATTGGAATCACTGTGATGTTTCAGTAAAAACCCTTTTCAGACCGTTGCGATGAAATTTGACCTGGTGAGACCTCTGAAATAAAGACACTAGAGAATCATAGTCTTTTAGGTATACTTTATTCCTTGCAAGGAAGGTCAGACAGTCAGTGTACGATGAGCATTCTGCAGAGGGAATGACAAAGAAACAGTTGCAGGCGTATGCTTTTTATGCAGATAGAATGAAGAGATGTGTGTGTGTAAAGAGTTGAACTGTGTATGTGTTTGTATGTGTGTGTGTGTGTGTGTGTGTGTGTGTGTGTGTGTGTGTGTGTGTGTGTGTGTGTGTGTGTGTGTGTGTGTGTGTGAGAGAGAGAGTGCGTGTGAGAGTGTGTATGATAACCATGTGTTGTAAGATCTTTGTTTTGTGAGACCTATGTGTTGTGAGAACTATGTGTGTGAACTGAGTGAATAATAACATCCCAGGAGATAAGACCCAGACACAGACGAACCCAGTGTCAGATTTGTGGCCCTGATGTCATTTTTGCAGTTCCACAAGCAGAAATAGTATGCATAAGCAGAGATAATACTTACTGTGATATATTGGTCAAATTCCATTGTAAACAGTCTGAGTGACAGTAACGTTTGTTACTCATGTGTCCCGTGTTGAAATTTGACAAATATATTAACATTTTCAGTGTGGAGCAGAAGTTTCTATGGATAGGACTAACGTTCCATCAAAATAACTGATGTAAAGATGCTGACTGACTGTGTATTGATCAAAATATCAATCTGTCCTGTCCATCCTGCAGTCCTCAGATGTGTCACTGTTATAATGTTGGTTGATAACAGTTGTTAATATAATGTTATCTGATATAGTTTGTCACTGTAATGTCGTTGTTTGGCTGCTGATTACGTAGAGAGTGGTGTCCCAGTTCCTAGGGGAAGGATTTCTTGCCATCCCGCTTGTGGCTCTGTTTGGAGGGGGCACATATTAAAGAACAAATAATATGCAGCTATGTCCTTATGAATCAATCAATCAAATTGTATTTGTAGAGCCCATATTCACATATCACAATTTGTCTCACAGGGCAGTAACAAGGTGTGACATCCTCTGCCCTTAACCCTAAACAAGAGTAAGAAAAAAAATAAAATAAAAAGGGGTAAAAAGAACGTAGAAACCTCAGAGAGAGCCACATGTGAGGGATCCCTCTCCCAGGACGGACTTAAGTGCAATAGATGTTAAGTGTAAAGGAGAACATCAGCAAGGGTATTTGCAGCATTGTCACTTTGTAACATAATGGATTATTGCCAGTAATGGTCAAGTATCTGAGGAGAAAATATTATATATCATGCAGGCTTGTTGTAATCAACAAAAAGAAAGCAAACACAGCAGCAGTGATGTTGAACCATGTGGAGTGCAGCTCTCTGCTGTCTCTAGAGTCAGCAAGGCCATTACGATCTTCAGTAGAGAAGAAACCACTTGATGCCTAGTGGTTGAACCTATATGAACTATTGTATACAGTATAATGCACCCATCAATGAACATCTGCCTCTTTGTTATACTCCCAAACACTGATTACTGAGTGTAAACAGAATACTACTGTTTACACTGTGAATACTATCCAGCAATGCTGTTGACCTTCATAGCAAGGATCAAAACAATACACTGTGATTGGGAGGAATTGTGCAAATGGGGAACTTCCTCCCACATACATCATGCATACCACAACAATGCATTTGTACAACTGTACTGGGACTATGTATATTGCATGCATGGAGTGTTATGTACATCACCTGAACAACTAAAATACCATCTCAGTGGACAAGATGGATTTGAATCTAATGGATACATTTTGTTGTTGTTATTATGTGGCAGGAGCTAACTCGCAGTAAAAACCTTTTTGAAACAAGTATTTGCACTTAAACCCTAAATGTTGTAGAAAAAAAAGCTTCTAAATCTCTTCTATAATGCTACATCTTAGAGTGACGCATATTATCGTGGGTTCTAATATGCTTCTTTGGGACCACTATTTCCTTTATGCAGAGCTGGCACTGAACCACCAAGACAATGTGTACTGTTTTTTATGCCCTAATTTCATTGGCCTTAATTTGATGAGATCTTGCAAATGTTGTACAATATTTCAAACGGAAGCTTCATGTCTGCTCAATGCAATAAAATCAACTTTGCATTGTCTTAAAATGTCATGGCACGGTTAGTGCTGGTAACGGATTTAATGTTTAGAACATTCAATAACTGCTTAAGGCTGTAACTGCTTATAACAACTTTTAACAAGAAAAGGGAAGCTAGCTTCAGTTCATTGAGGTTTAGAAATAGACAATATTAAATCAAAATACCTCATAGATGAGGTCATGCACACAGGAAATAAGTCAGATGTAGAGATGCTGAGAGTCAGTCTGATTTAATTACATCATACTAGATGCAATACATAATCTATGGTTGTTGCAATTTGATTGGTCATTAGGTATCAGAAGGTCAATTAGGTTTGCATGATCAGGTCTCTGAGAAAGGAGGGACCGGGCCGACTCAAGGTGACAGAGAATGGGTGCTTCGTTGGATTACTTTTAGTCAGGACATTGCATTTATCTACTGCATTTCTGCAGTTGTATTGAATCATGAAGTCAGCAGTAGCCCAGAATCCTAACTTGTTTTAAGGTGGTAGGTTCCAGGCAGGTAAGGCTATAAAGCAAAATGCCAGTAGGTAGTGGGGGGGGGGGGGGGGGGGGGAGTTGGCAGCTTGTTGTCAAGTTGCAGAGTTTTGTTCCCTTTTTCCTCTTTCTCTAGTATGATTTAGTTTTGTTAAATTTCCCAGGGTTCATTTTGTCATTGGTTTTAGTACCTTTTTGTACCTACTCCTGCTTTAGTATTCCCTCTTTTTCAAGTTGTCAGTGCCAAGTAACATCCTCCACCCCTATCTGGGGCTGCGGCACTACACACCCTATCGGATTGAGGCACAGCACAGGTACAGGTACACAACGGGCACTGTACTAGTACAATACAATGCTGCAAATGGTCCGGTGACCTTTCCCACAGTGTCCAGATCATAAAAACAGGCCCCAGCAGTCAATAAACACCACAGGTTTATCAAGTGTGATTTGAACAAATCTGCTCTTCAGTAAACTTGTAAAATCACAATATAAAAAATTAATTCCCTCTGCTAACTAGGTGCCCTGATTTAGGTTCTTTTAGTTTTTGATGAATTTTGTCTTTATGTTAAACGTCAGCATCAGGTTTTGGATTTCTGAACTAAGGATTACCATGAGATTTTGCCATATTGAAAATAGCTTTAATTTAAACTCATAGGCTTTTTTAATGGTCGATCCCACAGTTTGTTGCAGTATATAACTGACAGGACTAATGTAAGAGCAGCAGAGTTCTGGAAACATTTGTTAATAAGGACCCTATTTATACCTGCTATTAAGCGAAAGTGGTCCACATAGATGCATGTATGAATGGTTAATCATAAAACTGTACTGTTAGATAAGATCAGAAAGCAAAACAGTAATACATTTACCTTTTATAGTGGTCACTGGAGACACATATGGAAACATATTCTAATACCAGATGTGAGCTGTCCACTTGTGATCGGAACTCTCCGATGTTAATACGATGGGAATATGGGTTTTATTGATTGATTGAATACCAAGAGAAACAAGGAGACTCTCATAGAAAGGCCTAAACTTAACACAAACCAAAACAGGCAATAAAAACACATTACTTTTGAACTGAAAAAAGTACTATCATATATGTACATGTATAACATTAACATTTGTTATAGAGGTAAGCTTTAAGGCAGCACTAAGACTCGTGTTAAGTAATTAAGAAGCTGTTTCACAGGCTGCAAACCACAAAGAAGAAGTAGAGAAATGTGAGGGAAGGGGAAAAACACCAGACACTAAAAGGAAAGGGAGGAAAGCATACAGAGATATAGGAAGGAAGGAAAAGATGAAGGTGAATTGGAGAAGATAATAAAGTCGGGGTGGTCTAGGGGCCAAAGTCTGGAAATAGACCCAACAGAGATGAAATAAAAGCACTCCCGACTACTGCAGCAGAGCGGCACAGTCCGCAAATTCCGTGATAGATATTTTATGGAGCAGAAAACATTTGATGCTTCCTCACTATTCTGTTCAGAACTGAGACTGGGGGAACAGTGCAAAAGAAAAGAGTGAGGGAGAAAAAGAAGTTGAAGTGGGATGTGGTTGCTTTTGTGTAATGGGATTTTTAACAGGGGCGGAAGACACAAGTAAAACAACTCAGCCCAGTCAAGAGAGCAACTGTACTGTAACATATACATATAACTGCTGTGGTGTTAAAACAGCTCAGTGTTATGGGTGAAGTTAATAAGATCCATTGATTAATTGCAGGGTTTATAACGATGGCACTTTTAAGTGCTTTGCGTGGTCATCAAGTCTAGAATAGCGCTCATTAATACAGACCATTTAATGATAGGAACCAACACAGGGTTCAGTATTTATTGATCATTTGTAAAAAGGTGAATTCTAACAAATGTGGACTTTGTGCCACATAAACCATTGCCAAAGAGTGTCCTCCATAGAAAATCCATCAATGTGTTTGAGTTCCTTCACATTTTCATACACTGTTGGAAATATGGACCTAAAGTATACAGCTGGAAGCGACAGATCAAAACATTTTAAGCTGTTCTGCTGATTTTCGGTAAAGGTGTAGGGTATATTATATGCCATTTAGAATTGAATATACAGTATATTCATTTTAAGATTACTTGTAAAAAGCTATAATAAAAAAATGACTGGTTCTTTTTCTCCCAGCTGTAGTGGAAGCTGCATGCGATAAAGTGCAGCTGATTAACTTTCCCTCTGTGTCTGAGTGGAGCTTTAGGGGGTAAAAGAGTCCATTTAAACATTTCTCTCTTCCTTGGAGAGCTTTGGAACCCTGTTTTTTTTAGATAATAGAAGAGAACCCCTTTTCTGGTCAATTATAAACCTGGCTGATGGCACCTGTCTGGCTATTGATGTTAAAATTGATGAATAAGTAAAAATTGGCAATTATTATGTATATTATGTTTACACAATAGGCAAGAGCACCCAGGATGGACACAGCAATACCAACATAACAGATAGTAACAGCAGCAGTCTCACTTCACAGAGCAGCAGAGAGAAGAGACTTGCCTGGCCATTCCCAGTCCTCCCAACACACACAAACCTATTCCATTCATAATTTGAGTTGCAGGAGAGCAGGAGGTGTAAGTTCTCTGCCTTTCTGTCTTCCTCCCTCTCAACCTGTACACTCCCACTCCTCCTCCCCACTGTGCTAAACAGCCTCAGGTCCGCTCCACCCACCCTTCACTGTCATGTATGCAGTGGGAATGTGTGAGCGTGAAGAATCTGAACACCAGACGACTGAGCATTCCGGTTCAACTGGACGCAACTGTGGACACAATATATCCACTCAGTTAGCAGTTTATTAGGTTTTTAGATCACGTTTAATAAGGATGGACCACGAAGGAAACCTTGACAGCTAACTGTATAGATTCTGTAGTCTACTTCTAAACATTCTACCACTGACAACCTCTGCATTATACACCTGCTACTGACAGAACACAACAAGGGAATTCTGTTGGGGGCTGACACGTCTGTCAAATCACTGACCTTCCTGCTACCTTTTATCTCAATTCCTGCTATGCAGAAATTAGGCTCTGTATGAGTAACTAGGTTGCTTATGTTACACTTTAACAGCTACATCCACTTCAGACTCTAAATCTCTGGCAGGCTCGTTCAGTCAAGTTTGACAGTTTAGATCAAAAGTACTTTTTTTTTCAAGGAACTACAAGCTTCTTTCAGAAATTTCTAGTCTTGACTCAAAGTGTTTTACAGTACAGTTTTGCCATTCACCCATTCACACACACATACAGTGCATATCTGTGCTGCACTCTCATCTCATCTGGCCTCTGGGGCACTTTGGGGTTCAGTATCTTGCAAAGGGCACCAAGGGCATCTGGAATGCAGTGTAACTGCCGATCTTCTGGATTAGTGGACAGGGAGACCATGGAGGATAACACAAATCAATATGATGATGTATGAACAGCTGACAACAAGCTGTTTACTCAAGTCCAGCAGGCTGCGCCTATTCAGAGATTCAAAACGTTCTGCTGTTGATAATGATTTACTGCCTTGAAAAAAATACTGGAAAAGAGAAGAGCACCATCAAACGAAAAACAAGACTTTCACGTATAACCAACCAGGCCAGCAAAATAATCGGTTCACCTTAAACTCTACTATCTTATCTGTATTAAAGCCACCCTGATGACTGAGGACCCCCTCCGCCACTCATTCGCATTACTGCCATCAGACAGACACTACAAAGTGCCTCTGGCCCACAGAAACATCTACAAGAAATCATATATTCCATCCGCAATAACCATCCTGAACAAACAGATATAGACACAGCACACTCACCTGTTTAATGAATTTTGATAGTTTTTCTTTAACAGTCCTTATCATATGTCAGTTGAAGAACAATTCCTGTCACTGATGGGACAGACAATAAAGATTATCTATCTATGTATCTATCTTCAACTAATAATAAGGTGTATTCAAAACACCTGACATGCTTGACTTAAAGTAAGGAAACAGATTTTACAAGCTATTGTGGACATTGATCGGCTGAAATAAATAAAATACTGGAGTGCTCGACCAATCAGGTGCTTTCGTAAAGTACTGCCCTCTGAGCAGGGACTTAATAGTTACTAGGGGAAATTCCTGCGGTGGAAAGCTTTTCTTTACTGGAAACTTCAATATTTGTGGTCTTCTTCATACACATTGAAACGTTACTTTTACAATAGAATATTGTATAAAACATCACCCTTCTACTTATTTACACCTAAGATGAAGTTTGCAGAAAATACAGAAATATGATAATAAAAAAAGAATATCATACTGTTTGTGTATATATATATATATATATATATATATATATAAGAATACCCCTCAAGCACTGCGACACCCCACTGCACCAACCACTTGATCTTCCAGAGTGCTGGAGTTTGATGCTCTGAGTAAACGAGGAAACAAATAAGGATTCATGCTGTGCTCCGAATTCATCTGCTGTCCAGTTTGGTTTGAGAGGTCTCGCTGACAAGTGCACAAATCACACAGAGGTGCTTAACACATCGATATTTTAGTTAAGTATTTTGAACACACTGTAGGTTCTGCCTGGTCGGACAGGTGGGGTTGTTAAATTTTTAGAAATAGAGGTGTGGTGCTGCAGAAACAGCAGAGCCAGTCTTACTGTGTGTGTGTGTGTGTGTGTGGAAGTTAGATAAGATCAACTGTCTGATTCAGTTATTACTCAACCAGAGGCCTCTGCATTTTCTAGCTTTTATTTATATTGAACCAATTGTATCCTCTAATGTTATTAACGCTATTTACTTTCTCTGCTGAAAGAGGCTAATTTTGAACGGAGCTGAAATACTTAATACTTACAAATTTAGTTGAATTTAAAGAAAATCTATTTGTGGTTTTCTGATCTGATTTTTTAAAGTATTTTGTACACCAACAAATGAAATGATCCCTGCAGGTCAAATCAGCACAACACAGTAACTTCCTGTTGTCATCTGTTGCTGTACCATCTCCACATAGGGGTTCTCCACTCCCCTCTTGTTCACCAAAGCCATTTTTGAAATTAAATAAAAAGTCAATGCAAAGACGTAGAAAGACGCAGATTCCATGTCTCTCATGCCAGGAGACGCAATATACAAAATGGGGCAAATGTACTTGATGCGAAAGCCAATGAACATTGTCGTTGAGAATCAAGCTCACCGGACTCAGGTTGGAATTTGGATTTCTGTGATTTATTGCAATATCTGTTTTACACATTAGATCAACCTATTGTACCGTTTGGTAATCCTTAAGACGTTTTCTAACTAAACTAGAAGAAAGAATTGAGATATCATACGGAGACATGACACAGCTAGTGATCTTTCGACCATCATCATCGATCAGCCACTTGTCTTCTCCACATGTTTGTACAGGACAGATTCTGTGCCAGTTTAAACAGACAGGGACACATTGTATTTACCATTAACTGTCTGACAACTGCAGATCATATCCTGCATCAATGTTTTTTACTTCAGGCAGTCCCTAAGTACATATTTCCCACATTTAGAGAATTTAAATGACTGTACCAGATTACCCAAAGCATGCTGTCCCACACTCAATCATATTTTCTGTGTGTATTCTCTGTGTATTCCACACACGTTGTGGGTTGTGCTACACCACCGTCCTCTTAGTTCATCCATGATCTCTCAGTAGAGCCTGCAGCTGTGCAGATACAGACACTTGAGAGAGCAGCTTTTTTTTGTCTCAAACAGACAAACATACAATTTACCAATTTGCTATCTCAAGATTGGCCTGTCCATAACTCACCTCAATACGCCCATACACACTCACACTCTTTCAGCTAATTAAAAATCCATTTGCTGGGTGTAAGTTTCTATAGCCTGGTGCCGTCTGAACTGCATACTAGACTTAAATTAAACAAGATAAATGATTACAATACATGAGAGATTTAGATATTTATTCATAGTTGTATTCCTGATAATGCTGACAGGGTTTGAAATAAACATGGAAAACATGCAAAAATATGAAATTAACAGCAAACTGAATAAATAAAATATGAGGAAAATATTATAATATGACTTTTTGGATGCTCTCTCCTTGGTGTCTGGTCAGGATATCGTGAGGGTCATATTTGCCAAGGCCACTATTCAATAGTTCTGAAATTACAACATTTGGGCTCTCAAGCTGTACTGGTTTCTCAGAGAGGATGAGTCAACGACTCAAGTGGATGAAACTTCCCTCTTCCAACTGTCCGGCAACAGCTATTTTTGATTCTTTATTTTATTTAACACTGTGTCTACACTGAAACATCTTCAGTGTTGCTCTGTGGGGACATGGTGTTAATTGTAAAATATATATATGTTTTTGTATAAACAACAAAATAGGGATGAAATTATAGCACATTGGTACAAAGGGAAAATCGGTCAAAACATATCGTGGAACCAAACCCACAGCTCGAGAAAAAATAGATGTATGGAAAGAAAGAGAAGCAATAACAATGCTAGGTACCAGAATAAAATCTAGTTGCAGCCCCGAAGGAATAGAAAAATACTGTAGCCATTTGTAAGAACACATAATCTTCAAGAACCATTTTTCTGTTTGAACACAGCTTTTATAAGCTTAATAAATAGAAACAGACACAAAATGAACTAAAATAACTATCAAAGTTAAGAATTATGATTCATTCTTCATCACAGTTTAATTAATGTTATCTTCACCTTGGAATGATCATATTAAGTAGGAGCGACAGTCGTGAGAATGATACTCAATAGAACATGACAAATCCCAACCTGTGACAGTGACAATAGCCCTGCAAAGAGGAAAATTTACCCTAAAAATCATAAACTGACCTGACTAACCTAAATTTAATTTGTATTTGACCAGGAATTTTAACGAATAAACATACTTAAAATTTGGGAACAGTTAAAGTTGCCTAAGTGCATGAATACACCAAAGGAAAACAAGTGCTTACTTGGGAAAGATCGATAATTAAATTGAGGGTGATGAGGTCCTTACTCTGAGCTTTTCTAAGAATGCTTTAGAATTGTATTCAAACACAACAGTTTGGATAATATATACAAGACATTCCAGGATTAAATCGGCTTTCATTTTTCTCAATGTCTGTGGTCGGGTCGGACCACCAGCGCAATCAAAACAATCGACCGGCAAACTTCCACAGTAAGTAGCACACTATCTGTTTGAAAGGAAGCTGGAGCAGACTTGTCTTTAGAGATCATAGTCATGGCTGATGCTGGGGCAGGATCAGCAAAGTGAAAAAGAAGAGAAAGGACAGAGGAAACAAGGAAAAGCTAAAAGGGCTTGTGGTAAAAAAAAAAAAAAAAAAAAAGATCCTGAATTGGCTTTCTTCTTTCTAAACAGATAAATCTTAGGTTCATTTTTTTTGTGAATTGCAAGAGAATAATATTATTTTTATTTCACTCCTTCCAAAACAAATGCACATGCTGGCCAGACTGAGGTTTTTGCGACAGGAGACGGTGCTTTTGTCCACAGAGGCGCCTAAATCTACAAAATGAAAAGTTCCTGGCAGGCGTCAAATCATGGCATCACATAATGCATCATCCTTGGTTCTTTTCTGGGTCGACACAGAAAAGACCATTTGTTTGCTCCCGTACTCTAGCATAAAAATAACTACAGAGAATCAACAACAACAACAAGATGATAGAAAATGTTATCTAGTCTTTTCTCAGTTGGCAACATTTGTCTTCCCAGTAATTCCAAATACAACACTGTGAAGTGTAAGGTTATCTCGGCCATGCTTTAAGACATACCATATTTAAACACTTTGACACCTTCAAATTAGCTTTTTACGAATTCTGCCTGACCTTTTTCAAGACATGTGAGGGTAAAATCATGCAGTTGAAAAATAAATTATGAAAAAGATTGTTTCAGAATTTGAATTTCATCAACATATTTGTTGTTCTTTGTCAACTGAAATACAATTGGCAACAGGTATATGTGCTGTGAGCTAATATGAACATTGGCAGTTTATCAGAATAGATTTTAGTGGCTGTGGAAAAGAATTCATTCATTACAGAAGCTCAGGAGACACATTCTAATGCCAGCTATCTGCTTGTAATCAGACCAGATGGATGTTCATACCAGGTCGGAACAAGACCTTGCAGTTACTGAGGTCATTTTAAATGACCCAAGAATCCAATAAAGTGAAAGGGTTTGAGCTGCTGGATGGTTTATCAGGTTTCAATTAAATCTTCTGTTCTGCCTCCACTTGTCAGTATATGAAGCAAGTTTTTGTCCATGTTAAGTAAACTGTGATCCCCACTGTTACAGAGCTTGCTATCCTTTATATATGGTTTATGCTGTAAACAAACAGATATCCTGAGTAAACATCAATATTATGGTAATTTGTCAAAAAAACATCTTCCTCTCAGAAGTGAGGCAGTGTTGACAAAGTTGGCATTTTTACTTAAAAATGAATTAAAGGTTCAGTTTGTAGAATTTAGTGAAATCTAGGGGCGATGTTGCATGGTGCAGCTGAATACTTATTGTAAGTCGCTTTGGATAAAAGCATCAGCTAAATTTAATTTAATGTAATGTAATGAATACCCTTCACCTCACCCTCCCCTTCCAAACCTGTTGTAGCACTGATCCTTTTAAGTTTTGTTCTTACTGCTAGAAAGACCACAGGACAATTCATTTTTAAATTTGGGTTTTTGTGAGTTCATAGCAAACATATCAACGTGGTCATATATATTTATTTCTTAATTTCTCAAATTTATTAATCACATATTTTCGTAATACATTTTATCAAATAAGCAGATAGTCTTTAATGCAGTTGCTCATATTTTTTATCAGTAATTAAAGTGGAAGATTTTCATCTAAAGGGCTCTGCCAGTTGAACAGACACAAAATGGTTGAAAAAAAGTATAAAATGATTTCTTACTCAGGGAACCCAGCATACCTGAAACAATTTCTCTCACATTACAACTGTCTGGATGGACGACAAAGATTCATATATTTAGTTTTTAAACGCTTTCTTGCATTTCAATGAATTTTACAAGGAAATGGTGATGATTCACTCTTTCTTTTTTCAACCTCTTATTCCATCCTTTAGGGCTCACAAGGTAGAGCCGGTGTAGCAGGCCAAATTAACCCCCGCCCAGATTAAACCTGCCTATACTTTGGCCCAGGCCAGAGTATACCCCGGGGATAAACTGTCCTAGGCCAAACTATACCGGGGGATGTCAAATAGCCTAGGCCATACTATACCCCTCCAGGTCAGAGTATACCCCAGGGGATAAACTGTCATCCACACAAAAGTTGGTGACTCCATGAATTGGTTGACCTATCCCGCAAGCTTCAATCTGCAGTCATCAACAGAACATGCACTTTATCTTGAAAACAAGCATGATCATTTTGATGTTGTTATCAGTGTTTAACTTTGAAAAATGTATATTGTAGTGAGGATTTGCTAGTCTTAGAAGTTGACGTTTCAGGACGTAGTTATCTATGATCTTTGTGGAGATCTAATGTTTTTTCAGTTTTTCTGGTTGAAATAATAAAATTCTATGTTTTAGAGTTTTAAGATTTAAGTCAGTTAGTTTTCTCACTTAACTTACCTGACAAAGCTGACCCCCCCCAAAAAATTAAGTAATTATTGTGTATATCACTCAACTGATATCATGGGGGTATAATCTGGACTGAGGGGTAGATACTGGACCCCAGAAATTCTCCTGATGGCTGTGCTGGCAGTGTATGATTGTTATGTGACAGAGAAAGTGCTGCACATAGATGTACTGTATGAATGAGTGGATGACAAAACTGTTGTGTAAAGTGATCATCAAGACTAGAAAAACAAGTGCCAAACGATGCTCATTTGATATGTACAAATTGTATAGTCTTTATGGCAAAGAACTGTATATTCCTAATAGTAATGCAAAATCATGATTAACTCACTCACATACATACACCATCACTCAAAGTGCATAAGAACACATTGCAGAGTTTCTGTTTTGGATGACATGAAGACAGCGCCACAGCCATGTATTTTTTGGAGACAAAAATGTAAAGTAACTTCTACATTTCTATTAAATAACCGCAGTTAATACAATTCACTGGCGTCTCCTCAGTGAACCCCTGCATGACTTGGGCAAAACTGGGGATACCAGGAAACAAGATGTCGTCTCTTAGATGGAAACCACTGCATTCCTTCTCCTTGCATCAGTGGAGTGTGTCATTAATTGACATCATAGCCATGGAGCTACCCACTGTTAGAATGAATGAGACTGGAGAGGATGTTCTTGAGGCCTGGAAGGCAACACTTGAAGCGGGAAAAAGCGGCATTTTCGTGTCCACTTACACGAAAATGTACTTCCTGCGCTATCTTCCCGGCCACAGAGGAAAGAGTGGTGGGGGGGAGGGTAGATCTAGGGAGATGGATAGGGAGTGGGAGCAGGGGACTGAAAATAAATAAAATTGGGCTGTGAAAGTAAAGAAGGAGAGACAAGTAGGTTTTCTTGAGCTTTTATCTTTTTACCTTTAAGGAAGACATAGCTCTCATTACCTACAGAGGCTGTGTTCATTTGTTTATGCTTTTCCAGCTACTTGCAATCATGTTGCAGGTTTGGGAGTAAACATAAAGGAGACTACAAACCTTTAGCCTAACTGGCTGCTGTCAGAGGTTATATGGTGAATTGATTCTGTTCATCATTTTCTGTTAATAAATATAAATGTGTGTTTTGAGGTTCATTTTGTTGTGATGAACCATAACTGTGTAGTGACAATGCAAATGGGAGCATTTGCTCCCTACAGTTTCCAAATCAGCAAAACACTGGTATTAACGAGTCCACACATACGAGAGAAGTGTTAAAGAGTTGAGGGTCATAATATTTTGGAATAGAAGGCGACTATGTGTGGTTGGAGAGTAAGTTCCACCAAGATATTTTTCATTATGCATCGTTGTTAAACTCGCAATGTAATGTATATGGGACGTTTATGCTACACTGGTTGTATATGTTTAGTTGTATAACTTAAGTATTTATTTCATGTTTAATTAATTCTCCAGAAATAATGTAAGTGCAGATGTTCTAGGTGGTGATTGGTTGAGCAGGGTTTTGTTAGTGAGGCTATACGGTAACGTAACTTGGAACCTTAAATAAATAATTCCCTGCTGGGAAGATGGACTTTTAATAAAACTTGTGTATCTATGCATTTGAAAGGGGGAGAACAAACTAACGCTTACCCTAGAAACACTGCAACACCCAGCAAACACTATTCCCCCAACAGGCTCCCAGGCCTCTCTTCTATTGGATACTTGACCCCAGCTTCGGGTATTGTTAAGAATATAGCCGCAAAAACATGATCCATATATCGCTTTTCTAGTCAAGATCTCCTCATTAAATCAACGTTTTACGTCACAAGGAGCAGAAGGTTGAGTGTTGATTATTTGTTAAGATTAGAAAAAAATGCTATAACAGTCCATTTAGTCTATTGAAATGTTTAGTGTTTTTTTTTTTTAAAGATTTTACTGTAACTAAACATGCAAATTATAATATTCACCCTATTAGAGAAAATGAACCCAAAATATGAGTAAATATGAACCAATACTTTGTTAGACTATGGATCAACTCAGCGTGTAGTTTATCCAATAGTTTTGGAGTCGAAAACTACCCGAATGGAGTAATGGAAACTCATGTTTAAGCAGTTAGTTGGCTGATTTCTAAGTTTGGTTTATCACCAGAACAGCAGCAAGTATACTAATTCACTTTAATGTAATCCTTTTATTGTCCTGGCTCACACTGGCTTTTACACACACACACACAAACACACACACACACACGCACAAACGCACACACACAAATGCTTACAGGCAAACACAAATAGCTCAGTTAGTACCCATCACACCCACACATACACGCAGCTGTGTACCAGCGTGTCTTCCTGCTACGTGCCACTATGTGGCAGGTAGGGAGCAGTGGCGAGCTGAGCCTGGCAGCAGTGCAGCATTGTGCTGTGTTCTCTGTGGTAGCCCAGTTTAAGCAGCAGGCTGCTACACTGACGCCACTCAATCAGGCATGAGCCCACACACACACCTCACTGGGGAGGAGATGTGCAGCACACACACTCACGGGTTAGAGGTGTGCGGATTATGAGATGAAAATGTGAGTGGGGTTATAAGCACAGGTGGAGAATTGTGGGGAATTTAAAATCCACTGGAAAAAAGGACACCAGCTCGTACTGGAGCACATTTGCACAGTTCCATTAACTATATCAGTCTCCATTCTCTACTTTAATGAAACTTGCAGGGAAACACTGAGTCCAGATGAAAGGCAATTTATTTACTGTTATTTACTAATGTGAAATAAATGCAATGACCGATAACTAATCAAAGATGCACAGAGAATTGAGCAGTCTTAACTAAGATAATGAAAAGGCTGATGTACTAACCTCGCTGATGATGGGAAAAATGGTAATGCTTTGATAGAGATAATGATAAAAGCTGGTTGGATGTGAGAAAAAGTTTTTAAAAAAAATCACAGAAGAGTAGCACAAGAAAGAGAGAAGTGAGAATGCAGCAAAAGGCTAAAAAGTAAAAATGAGCAAACGCAATTCTCCCAACGGATCTGTCTTCATTCATTCCCAGAAGGCAGGCATACCTCTGCGGGGAGATTCTGTTGTTCTCCCTTTGTTTCATCTGCTAGAGATATTCCTCTATACAATTTTTTAAATAATTTACATCCAACACGTCTGCTTTCCACCATGACCCATTAAAGCATGAAAAACAATATTCATGATGGAGAAGAGTTATCCCTGCATGGATTTTATTAATGCGCAATTCACAAATCTTAAAAATTTGTAAAGTAACTGTATTGAGTCAGACACAGCACAATACACAACTCGCTTGGGTCAGACACAAGAAAATACACAATTCAATCTACCTAAGGCCTAAAGTAACATCAAATTAACAGACAACGGTTCATGAATATTTTTTGAATTATGTTACAGACTAGTTGAACATTTCTACTCTGTAGTTTGTTGCAGTAAATAAAATGAACAAGGAACTTAAATGGTGAAATGAAAGAGCAGGGATTTGTTTTCTTGGACAAACGACAAGGTGGTGTGTTGGCACTGCTTTGAATTCACCATTCGTAGTCGTGACTGATGAGAACCAATCAGGAAGCAAATGTGGGTAACTGCATCATTGTTCCAAATGTCTGTTTCCTTTCATCCAAACTAAAACAGACCCTAGAATGTTTAGACCAGAAGTTTTTCCAAAAGTCGCAGAGATGGCTTTTAAAACTAAAATGTATAAGTGTGTACGTAGCCTGTCGGAGCAGTCACATTGTCCATATTTATATACAATCTATGGTCTTTACATATTTAAAAAACATTGAGACACATATCACTTTCATGTCATAGCCAACGGTTCCCTGACTGTTCTAAGGTACCGGGATGAAATCATCAGAGCGATTGCCAGACCAATGGCTGGTGCAGTGGGCCCTGGGTTCCTCCTGGTGCAGGACAATGCCCGGCCTCATGTGGCCAGAGTGTTTAGGCAGTTCCTGGATGACAACGGCATTGATGCCATTGACTGGCCCTCACGTTCCCCTGACCTAAATCCAATTGAGCACCTTTGGGACGTTATGTATCGGTGTATCTGCAGCCGCCAATTACTGCCTTACGCCGGCCACACACCGGACGCGTTAGCGTCGCGTTGGCGTCGCGTAAGCGTCGCGTGAGCGTCGCGTAAACGCTAGGCTGTCACACCGGACGCGTAAGCGTCGCGTAAGCGTCGCGTAGATCCCTAGCACGCTGGGGCCAGGCTGCACACCGGACACGCTGAACTCCGCGGCGGTCATCCTGCGATTCCTCCCCGTGATCACACATACAGCTGATATTTGTTATTAACTGAAACGGTGTCCCAGCATTTGTCCTTTTTAATGTTGTCTTTAAACAACACGGCCGAGGATCGTACAGCTCACTGTACTACTTCTCCACTTCAATTATTAATTTAATGTCATCCATCTTCAAGAACTTCTCCGCTGTTTGCTCAGTTCAATGTCGGGTGTCGAGGGTAAATTACGTATTCTCCACTCAAGCCTATGTGGAGACTACGTAGACACACACACACACACACACACACACACACACACACACACACACACACACCCTCTCTCTTTCTATCTGTATGACTGCTTGTGTGTCTGTATGGAGGGGCAGAGGGGGACATTTAATAATGTGATTGGTAAAATTGGTAAAATTAAAACTCCAGGACAACAGAAGGGGAATACAAACTATGGGATGCATATTTTATCATTTATATAATATAAAATATGTCCCCAATATCGTTTAAAATCATTTTTCACTGTGTTTCCCGGAGCGCTACGCTCGCGTCAAGCGCAAAAAATAGACTCGACGCCGAAACGATCGCTGCACGACGCGAGGCACTTTTGGTGCAGCGCTGCACTTCAGCGTCCGGTGTGGCCGGCACAAGGGATTAACGTGGGAGTGGATGGGAGCCAGCTGTTATTTAAGGCATGACGGTGCGCCTACGCGACGCTAACGCGACGCTTACGCGTCCGGTGTGTGGCCGGCCTTAGACTGTCCAGGAGCTGTTGCCCTGATCCAGGTCTGGGAGGAGGTCCCCCAGGACTCAATCCGCTGACTCATTAGGAGCAGGCCCAGACGTTGTCGGGAGTGCATACAGGCACACGGAGGCCTTACACACTACTGTGTCACATTATGAGTTGCTGTGATTTAATTCAGGCAAGTTGGATAAGCCTGTGATTTAAATTGTTTACTTTGCTTTTTGTTGTAGATTTGAATCCAGCCCTCAATGGGTTGAGGATTTTGGTTTCCATTGATGCTTGTTCAACAATTTATACAATGTATCAGTAAAGATTTTCAACTTGAATAATTTCTTCATTAAGATCTGATGTGTGATTTAAGTGTTCCCTTAAGTTGTTTGAGCAGTCAGTGTATATATTTACAACACAGTATTCCAGCCTCACACAGCTGTTGGCTTTAGACTTTAGCCTTATTTTCAGACCAGTTAGTTCTGGTGCCAACATGATGATTCTGTTGCCACATTAAGCAGATTTTCAGACATTCCGAAAAGTAAGTTTTAACAAAAATGACAGTGAGTATTGTTTTGTTTCCACTCCCTCAGCCTCTGGTGACTAGTTTGCACATTAACTGATGCACGTAAATGTGCACTTCACAGCACTTCCTGTTCACAGCAATTCTCCTTCTGTGCTAAGAACTGGTTCTGTTCTTAGCAGAGAGACAGATAGTATTAAATGCAAATTAGAATATAATGTCATCTGGCACCTTGTTGCGAGTTTTACAGCAGCCAAAAGCTAGTCGCATTGGAAGGGAGTTGGCTGTAAATGGTCAGAGAGCAGACTTGTTTCAGATAACAAAGCCAAAAGAAAAACGTTATTTCTTTGCCCAGGACAGCAACAATTTCCTCAGTTCGCAACTGATGAAACTGTTACATACGATTTGTCGGCCATTTCTGTGGAAGGCCGACAAAACTGGCTCAGTTTTAAAGGCACCGATAATCACTTCAAACAGTTGATGCCGACAATCAAGCACCAGCAGCATCAAGCCAGTAGGTTGGCATAGCATCTGGATGAAACCAGCTCATAATGTTTGATTAATGTACTGGCGTGATGGATGAATAGAGACTTACCTGCCTCATCAATTTCTGACACATTGAATTTGCTCAATAGAACAGTTAGGACTTATGAGGCCAAATGGGCCAATTTATTCTTTGGATTCAGGAGCTTCACAATTTCAATCAATATTGCTTGTATTCATTGTTATTTTTCCACACTCTGTTTGAATATGAAGAACCAAACAATTCTTCATATTCATGATTTTTGCACTTATTTTTAACTAATGAAAAATATCAGGTTTCTTCACTCATTTGCTGTCAGCCACCCTCTCTCCGTTTCTCAGAGTGCTGCTTTGTGACAATTGTTCCATTCCTCACAAAATCCTCATTACTGGTACAGTAATGAGGATTTTGTGAATGTTGATAACACTTGGCTGTGTTCATATAATTGATTTAAAGGCTTAATGACATTAATAAAATAACATTATATCAATTTAGAGACTCAAATGTTTCTTTATTGTCAGGTTTGAATTTACTGTATTTGGTTGGTTTCAAAACAGAGACCATACCATGGGTGTAATCTACAATTGTATATGCGGACTGGATGAATTGCTCCCTCTCCTTAATCCTGAATGCAGAGGGATGACATTGCTTTTTCACGCTCAGATACATTCAAATTCGCTACTTGTACTAACAAGTGTCCTATGCAGGCCCAGTTCTCTATTGTATGAGATTTTCTTTTTCTACCATTTCTATGTGCTCTTAGTTTGTTAGTCTGTTTTTGTAGGACACACTCTTCTCCCCAACTCCCAAATGACGTCTTGCTGTTGGAGGTTAATGGAGTCTAAATGACATGTACCAACACAGACATGAGCGAGTGCACACACGCACAGAGAGACACACACACACACTCATACAGACGGTCAAACACACACAGTATGTACTCCCTCAGGTCTCTGTGCTGTACTGGTGACATTACTATTATGGAGCAAGCAAGATGGAGACACGGGGAGAAGATGGACGGGTGTATAAAGGGCAGGTGTTCACAACTTTGACAGAGTTCACGTGGATTTTTGATTTTTCAGAACATAAAAGCAATTTTCACTATGCAACGTCTCCCTTGGCTGCCTGAGGACACACACACAAACACACATTTATATATAACCACAAGCTCTTTCAAACTAATATCATGAAGCAATGACTTCACTCAAATAGGGAAACAGTTTGACATTTAAAGAATATCCACCATAAACATCAGCAACAGGAATAAACATCAAGGTTTGGTGTCACTGCCTCTGAATGAAAAGTGCATTGGCGTCTGCCATTTTCCAGCATGTTCAGCAAATAACCGAGTATAATCCATTTTGCAGGATATCCACAACAGATCAGAAATTCAACCACAAGGTAAATTTATAGGGTGAGTGTGACTATTCATCTCTTCTCTGGGGATACTGCAGGTTATAAATGAACAGCGGTAAATAAGAATGAACTTTAAATCATAAACTGTTCACAAAGACAACAGACTGTGTTGTGAATGTAATTGATAACATACTTCTTTGTCAGTATTATTCAGCTGGAGGCTCAGCGCCGTGAAGCCCTTCCTGTTGGTTTCAATATTTTCAAAATGTGTTGTCTAAATTAATGCCAGATTATTTTAGTTTAGTTTAGATTATTTGCTCCCATGTCATTCTTACAATCAAGGCTTATACAGCATCTCAGGTATTCTTAATGCTACTGTTAAAAGCTCTATGGAACAGATTGATCCACGGATGTATCCATGTTATATGTACTTGAAAATTTCAGTAAAAACCAGTAAGAAGACCTAAGTTCAATGCATGAATGTCCACAATCAGCCACTGTTCATTCTCCATAATGTAATCACATCCAGTATCTTGAGCCACATCGACCAAATCATAGTGAGAGGAAAAACTGAACAGACCATTTTGTAAGATACATAGAATATAGCTGACAGGAGCTGGTTCCTCAGCACACAGAGCACATTCGTCTTGTCGTATATGAGTAATAAAGTTAAAAACATAGAAATAAAGCCTAAGAAATGAATAGTATGCCAGCTGTCAGCTAGGAGGTAAAAACACAAAATGAAGCAACAGATGGAGTGCACAGAGTAGAAACCCAGAAAAGAAACCCATTCATGGTCAATGCTAATAATGCATATACTTAGCGTATTACTTCTGATGTTAAGCCTTGGACAGATTTAGTTAACATTTTTAGTAGGCACCAATAATGAGAGGTGTAGGCAGCGTGAATAAAGATTTGAATATTTCACAAATGTCACCAGCAGTTAGGACCTCGACACTTATCCCTCCTGATCTTACCCCTTTATCACCTCACTTTGCTATTCTTCTGCTAACCTTTTTTCTCTGGGTCTTCATGTTTCATTAAAAAAGAGACACTTATTCAAACAGCTCCATGGTGTTGACAATACAGCACTGTTCACACACATACACACACTTTAACGTGTAGTCAGATACACATAGCGTAAACACACAAAGATAACACATAGTTCTTCTCCTGCTTCTCAACCTCAGAATGTTTCATACTCCTTAAAAAGGGAGTCTGGCATAGCGGACAGATAACAGGTTTTCAAACCTCTGGCTTCATGAATCACTTCATTATATTAGTTCTGAGACTCCCTCACACACACACAGCGGACAGATTAGACTAGAGGTTTTCATGCCTTTCTCACAGTTTTCTATGACCTCACTTCACACACACATAAAATAAGCGCACACGCGAGGCAATATGCTCATGAACTTTAGTAACCGCAACACGGCTTGCACGTCATCACGCAACGCCAGGAGGAGGACCAAACGACGCCAGGAGGACGACCCGACGAGATCCGACCAATCCCAATCCAAGAAGAACCTCTGTCATGCCCAGTATCAATATATAAGCTTTCTGCGTACTCTGCCTCACCGCCATTTTTCCTGTACAGAATCAGTGGACCATGCATGATCATTTGCTAGACACCGCAGTTTCCTGACCTGTGACCTCTGAATAAACCTGCTTAATTTTAACTTGAGAACGACGCCTCCTGCCTTTGATTTCCACCCGCAACAAAATGGTAGCAGAGGATGGTTTAAGACGATTGGGAGAGCGGAGTGGAAACAACAGGTCGGGGAGGAGGCCGTCTCTCGGACGGGAAAGAACCGTCCTGAAGTGACTTGTATCGCCTTGGGAAACTGATCAAACAGCGCTGTACTATTAAAAGGTGAGCAGAGCCTATTTAATTGAAATCTGCATATTGTTGTGATAGAAAACCCAAATTTTTGATCAGTAGTACTGAGGTGTATACAAGTACATATGATAAATTTAACAAAGTAATTAAAATGGTCTGAAAATGCTGTGTATTATGCAATGGTGACGGTTGTATTTTACTTCAAATTTTACACAAACACTGTAAATAACTGTGCCTGATCTCCAGGTCTGTGTTTGAGTACTAGTTTCAATTTTCACACCAATAAGATCTCTCACTCTAAAATAACATTTTACACAAACACTGTAAATAACTGTGCCTGATCTTCAGGTCTGTGTTTGAGTAGTAGTTCAAATTTTACACAAACACTGTAAATAACTGTGCCTGATCTCCAGGTCTGTGTTTGAGTACTAGTTTCAATTTTCACACCAATAAGGTCTCTCACTCTAAAATAAAATTTTACACAAACACTGTAAATAACTGTGCCTGATCTTCAGGTCTGTGTTTGAGTAGTAGTTCAAATTTTACACAAACACTGTAAATAACTGTGCCTGATCTCAAGGTCTGTGTTTGAGTACTAGTTTCAATTTTCACACCAATAAGGTCTCTCACTCTAAAATAACATTTTACACAAACACTGTAAATAACTGTGCCTGATCTTCAGGTCTGTGTTTGAGTAGTAGTTCAAATTTTACACAAACACTGTAAATAACTGTGCCTGATCTCCAGGTCTGTGTTTGAGTACTAGTTTCAATTTTCACACCAATAAGGTCTCTCACTCTAAAATAACATTTTACACAAACACTGTAAATAACTGTGCCTGATCTTCAGGTCTGTGTTTGAGTAGTAGTTCAAATTTTACACAAACACTGTAAATAACTGTGCCTGATCTCCAGGTCTGTGTTTAAGTACTAGTTTCAATTTTCACACCAATAAGGTCTCTCACTCTAAAATAAAATTTTACACAAACACTGTAAATAACTGTGCCTGATCTTCAGGTCTGTGTTTGAGTAGTAGTTCAAATTTTACACACACACTGTAAATAACTATGCCTGATCTGCAGGTTTGTTGTGTGAGCAGTAGCTAACTCAAATTCGGTATCCCACTTAAAAAGACAATATATATGACAATCAGTGTTGGAGCCCTGACACCACCCAGGGATGGAGGTCACGTGCCACCTGTGGATGTTTTGAGATTGAAATGTCAAGTTATATGAAGATTTTAACTGCTCTTACTGCAGCTCTCTCCAATCAGGTCACCAGGGCCCTGGCGACTGATCCAGAGGAAGCTGCAGAACCGAAGGTAAAAGTTGGTGACTGGGTAAGAGTCAAGGTTCACGATAAAGAGAAAGTGGCCAGAACCCAGGTGGACTGGACCGTACGAAGTGAAGGAGGTTACTTCACACTCGGCCCAGGTCAAAGGTAAATCAGGCGCACCTTGGCACCACCTGACACATTGTACCCCAGCACCTTCACCTTCCCACCCATTGGCTGAAATAAGAACTGATTTGAATAATGCAACAGGAGCTTTACAAACCAGACACACCATTGTTTCAATTGCGCACAAATAACGGAAGGCTGTTACAAATAAGGATTTGAAAGAGGAAATTACTTATATAAAAATTATTATACTACTTTAGATTATATAATATAGAGAGGATGTGAAGTAACTAGTATGAATGGAAGTGTGTGGCTGTTGGACTGAGTGACTGGTAGAAAACGTTGGGTCGCGGCCCGTTGTATCTCAAAAGAGGGAGTGCGGTCTCTGCCCGAAATTTTAAAAAAAACGTGGCAGAGAGTGCGCTTGGGCTGTGAATGTTCGTGTGCTTGTGTGCAGGGAGATAACTCCAAGATGTGTGTGGGAGTAGGAGTGTTTGTGTGTGTGGAAACGAGAGAAAATATGTGTCAAGGTCAGCTAGCTGACTGAAGACACAGAAAAAACTGACGGAGCGACAAACTGACTGGAAAACGACTTTTTCCTAAAAAAGAGGTGGTATATGCGCTTGCCATCTGATATATGTTGTATGTATGGGTAGGAGGGGTAAATGTGTTTAGGACTTGCCAAAGAAAGATTAAGGATGTTGACTGAAGGTTTGAGAGATGAAGTAAGACAAGAAAGTTAAAGTTTAGGAGGAAGAAAGATCTTTAGGAGTGAGATGAATCTGGCCAGTGATATCTTGCTCTGAGATGGATAATAGAATGTAAAGCTTGAGTGGTTAAGAAAGTAGGGAAGAGAAGTGGGAATAGAAAGATTTAGTACATGCACATCAGAGGATGAAAAGGGGGAGATAAGAATGTTTGGGAGTCGGGTAAACCATCTGTGGAAGGCCAGCAGCCTTACAGCTTACAACTGGCGTTAAGATCACAAAGAGTCTTGGTTGTTTGTTTCTATGTTGTTTGTTTGTTTGGTTTTTACTATTGCTTCATTCAGAAGTAAAGAATTCCAGAGGGAATTGTTAAAATTAGACTTTTTGGCACAAATTTGTTCTTTCAGATATTTCCAATATATCTATAAGAGGAAAGGAGAAAGGTTTTGGCCTCTAAAGTTCTACATGAAATCCAATCATTTAAATATCTTATTTAGTTTCTACCTGACACAGGTAGTTGGTTGTTGAAATGCTGTTTCATTGACTTTTATTTTCTTAGAGCTGAATAATGTGCTTTCTATATGAGCTGTCTCAATCATATTAGGATGAGAAATTCTAACTTAACTTTAAACTAAATTCTGTGCTGCCTAGAATTAGATATTTCTTTGTTTTCACCTGTAGTTGCTTTAATTCCATATTCAAATCATCCATTAAGAATTCAATAGTCAAGACATGTAAAATCTATTTACAGTTGGAATTTAAACTAGAAGTTTGATTCAACCCCCATGTAACGCTGGAGAGTCCTAAAATAAATATGTTTCACCATTGAAGAAGAATAAATTAAAATCCAGTTAAAGGTCAAATACACTTTAACTCATAGCCGGTTTCATCTTAAATGAAAAGCACAAGCCATAATACAAGCCCCTCTGTTTACACAGTTTATAGAATGTCATATTTTTAATTAGATTTCAATTTATTTTGGACCCTTTAACTTTCAAACTCTGGAAAGAAGGTTTTATTTTGTTGTTTTGTTTCACCAGTTATCTTAACATCTAAGGCTCTTAATTTGAAAGGTGATGTTAAGCTCCAATTATTGTTTTTATTTCATCATGAAGGAAATTGTGGCAGAATAACTTTTAAATTGTTTTGAATTGTTTCAGCTGTCAACTCTGAGACGTTTGATTGAATCTAATCTCTCACACATTTGTATTTTGTATGTGATTCCTGTTTTATCACAGGACAGTTTGACGTCAAAGCTTCTGAATTATCGTGTTATGGAGCAGTCAATGAATTTTGGAAAATGGTTTGAACTCAAATACTCAAACACTGTCATATATGTTGCATATTGAAATTCAACTTGTTTAACCTTTTATTTTTGTCCACTGATTTGGCCGACCACACCTCAAAAGTTTTATGAAATTGTTGAATACCAAAAGAGGGTATGAATGTTTTGATTCGATTATTTTGTTTGTTTCTTTTAATTATAAATATATATAATCTACTTTAATCTCAATTACGCATCACAGTAAATTAATAATTTTTCAGTTTGTCTTCCTTTCAAACTCTGGGAACTGGGCTTCATGAATTCCACAACTCACTCCCATCCGGTGTTAACTCCACCTCCTCCACCACGACCGACAATACGCCCTGCGCCTGGCTTGGTACAGTGCAAGCTCAAACACATGGCCTGTTGGCAAGTATTAATTCCACGAAAGGATCTTTACAAGGCTAAGATCCAGATCATTGACTCTTAAAGACTGAAAAAGCCTCACTGACAATTCTTGATAATTTTGTTCTTGGAGCAGATCTGAAAAAGCTGAAATCTGCACAGCTCGCTCCTGTACCCTGTTTGGTCACACAGAAACGAATGGCCCTGGCCCCTTCTACTGGCAGGAAGGGTTATGTGTGTGTACTGATAGGAAGTGATTGAAAGACACTTTTTCCAAATTGACCCTGGTGGCTGGGTGACCAGTGCCCTCTCCACCTCTACGCACCATGACATGACATGGTTGTAGACTCTGCTCTGATGAAGGAAAACGTGCCTCATCCCCAGCTGTTCTGTGGATGCTGAACTGGGGATGGGTGCTGTGGATGCTGAGTATGCTGAAAGGGAAAATGATGCTGTACAGCTGAAGCTGAGGAAGATGGAGATGACGACGCGACGATGATGATGAGGAGGGGGACGGGTTTGCACTGGATGGGATAAAGGTTGAGGGGTACATGAACTCGCCAGTAAGTGGTCACACCCTAAAGGGGGATTAAGAGAGAGTCTGGAGGGATTTCAAACTTTTAACTATAGTCTGTGTCTGACAGAACTCTAAACAAATAAAGATAGAAGTAGTTTTAGTTAGATATTAGGCCTTCATACAAATGATTTTAATAAATGTTGCTGCTTAGTGTTAATAATTAACTTTTCTGATATTAAAGGCTTATTCCCTTAGATTCATTAAACTCACACAGAGATCCAGGAACTGCCTCTCCTGGGGCAAAGTCAGTATGACATTGTTTGGGTTCAGTTTGTTCCGAATGTTTACAGTCAGGTTTGTTTTGAGATTTTTTGTTTGCTGGCTGTGATTCAAAGAATCACAGCTATGTTTTGACGTTTTTGTTTTTGTGTTTTACTGAGTATTAAGTTGGGTTTGTTTTTCTGCCTTGCCCTTTTCTGCCCTTTGCCTTCCCAGTGTTGTCCGCACCTATCAGGTGCGGAAAGGGGGATTTGTTGACAATACAGCACTGTTCACACACATACACACACTTTAACGTGTAGTCAGATACACATAGCGTAAACACACAAACATAACACATAGTTCTTCTCCTGCTTCTCAACCTCAGAATGTTTCATACTCCTTAAAAAGGGAGTCTGGCATAGCGGACAGATAACAGGTTTTCAAACCTCTGGCTTCATGAATCACTTCATTATATTACTTCTGAGACTCCCTCACACACACAGCGGACAGATTAGACTAGAGGTTTTCATGCCTTTCTCACAGTTTTCTATGACCTCACTTCACTTCACACACACATAAAATAAGCGCACACGCGAGGCAATATGCTCATGAACTTTAGTAACCGCAACACGGCTTGCACGTCATCACGCAACGCCAGGAGGAGGACCAAACTACGCCAGGAGGACGACCCGACGAGATCCGACCAATCCCAATCCAAGAAGAACCTCTGTCATGCCCAGTATCAATATATAAGCTTTCTGCGTACTCTGCCTCACCGCCATTTTTCCTGTACAGGATCAGTGGACCATGCATGATCATTTGCTAGACACCGCAGTTTCCTGACCTGTGACCTCTGAATAAACCTGCTTAATTTTAACTTGAGAACGACGCCTCCTGCCTTTGATTTCCACCCGCAACAATGGCAATGTCCCCACCTGTACCTGTTTGCCTGGTCCAAGGATCAATGGTTTTCTTTGAAGGCGAGCACTTTGAAGAAAAGATGTTCATTCAACCAACTCATGCTCAAGCTAATTAAATGCAGAACAAACTAAATCAATCACATATGAAGATGAAGTAGGATATGTTTATATGATGTGTTACAACCAGCACAGTGAATAAATGGATATGCACCTTTGAGAATTCATGGGATTGTTTCAGCCCATTTTGATTGGTAGCCAGTGAGCTCTGAAGTCAAGGAAAAAAGAAACAATTAATAATGTGTTGTTCAGATGTATTTCCATGTATACATAAAAAAAATGGGTACTGCATGATCCAAGTTCAGGTATGATAACTTTATTTTGATCCCAATATCAACACGACTCTGGCAGTTTTTCTTATTTACTGAACACAAACTTTTTAAGCTGCCAAATGGTATACTAAATGTACAGCAGGGTTAAGACAATTGGTCTGATACAATGAAATAAAAGATCAATAACCGTTCATATGTAAAAGGGACTCCTTATTTTTGCTATGACTAAACACGCATGTTACATTTGGAGGTAGGGTTGTGTTGCAGAGCTGCTGAATTAGACTCCATACTGTTTAAGTGTTTAAACACTGTTCCCAACTTATTTATGTATAGAGAAAAATAAACATCAGTCATTATGTGTTTCTTAGCTCCATAATGGCCATGAGCTGAAGCAACATCTCTTACTCAGTGCAGTTAAAGATCTGTTCTCATCCTACCTCCATTAACCAATATTTTAGTGTAATCTGAGCTGATGATAGTTTCCTGCTAATCAATATAGCCTCTTATATGTCTGCACTGACTAGTTACGTCTCACCTCTGTCATTAGCACACTCCGATCCAGCTGGCAGTTGTTCAGTAAAAGAAGCTCCAATTAACAGAATGTCAACTGCTAATATTGCTATGTAACATGGCAACTGTTTGCTTACTCATTAGATCTATCAACTCATTGCAACAACTTGATAGTCAGTTTGTTGTTTGCCTTAAAATGTAAAAAATCTAAAACTATTAATACTGCTTTTAAGGTCCAGTGAGCAGGATTTAGGAGGATCTGTTGGCATAAATGCACTATAATATTCATAATAGTATTTTCATTACTTTATAATAAATTAAGAAGCCTGTTTTGGTTTTCTTATAAAAACCCGTTTATATCTATATCCGCTGCGATATTTGTACCGTAGTCCAGAATAGACAAATCAAACACAGGCGCTAGACAGGGCTTTTACACATTTGTATGTAACCTGAAGGCTGTGGGTTCTCCTACACACTTGAAAGGAGATTCTAAGTAGAAGGGTGTTTGGTTGATTGCAATATGACACGTCACCACATTGTGCCACTAAAACCAATACACGGAACCTTTAACAGTGGTTGAATTAGCAAAATAAAGGTGTTACAGTATTGCAAAATACAGAGTGGAAGAAATAAGCTTGGAAATAGTATTTTCCATAAGAATAGGGAGTGTGTTCCATTATCTGAAGAGACAGGATTGGACAAAATAATTTTATATGACCTAAATAGCTGATTCACACTCTGGACAATAAACCGAACAAAGAAGAAGATGTTACAGTGTTACGGCCGTAACAGTCACATGTATTGTGTCACTCTGTGTCTCTATCTTTGCGTCCGTTGGAAGCCTGGCAGATGCTCTTCATCCTTTCTGGCTGGTGGTGGAGACAAGGATCTGGATTGGAAGGGCATCAACCCCAAGCCTCCAAACATCATGAATCACATAAGGCTGGATACCTTAGCTCGGTATTGATACTACACCTGTATTCTGAGATACTAATTTCTGTTGAGAATTGTATGTTGAGACTAGGAGCAGGGGTGCTATTAGCGTTGGTCTTTAGATTTTCATCCTGTTGTCTTATTAGTGAGGATTTATTTTTGGTTTGGCTTGTATATGGTTGTTTGAGCAGGTCTTGTTAAGAGTCCTCTTTTTGTCATATTTGTTTCTTTGAGTTGAAATAACGCCCATCGGTTTGGTTTTCTTTTAGTTCCCTGGCTGTGTTGTGATTACAATCCTGAAACCAAGTATCATAACAAAAAACTCAGCTGGTTTTATGTAACCACCTTATCCCTAGCGAGCCGGGTTGTAACATACAGTAATACAGATTGTCATATCCAAAAGCTGACAGACAACAGTCAGTATCGTAACACATCATTTAATGTTCTGTACAGTCCTGAAATTAAGAGTGTCTCATGTGCTTTCTTTATAGGGCTTTGTAGTCATGCCACGATAAGTTTCCACCTCTTCCCTCTGTTGCTGTTTGCTTTCCTTAACAGGCCTCTGTTTCTCTTGCTTAAATTCAACTGAAGGCTCAGCAGCTTGCTTCTGTATTGAGTTATATTATCATAATATTTGGGGATCTTCGAGATTCTAGCAGGAACTCAGACAATTTGGCCTGAAGCTTATCAACTCAGACATTCCTGCCATTGTTAACCCCTATATCCTGCAGGCCATGTAACAGACAGATAACTTCTAATGCTATGCAGTCAACAGACCACACCAGTAGGTATCACAAAGTCCCCCCCTCCCACACACACACACAAATGATATAAATGTAAATATGAAGCATGCATCATTTGGCTACTTCCTTTTCCTCATGCTTGATTCCCCCTTTTGAACAGAAACCCCCATTATCTAAAACCAGGGAAACTCTGACCTACTAAACTGCTTTATTTCTACAGGAATAGTGGTCCAGGCAAAGTATCGTTTTACGACCGACTAATTGTAAAATAATTTTTTTCAGCATAGATCATTTCTATGAGGTGTCCAGAACAACATACTAAAAGTCCTAAGAAATCCTAGTTGAGGAAATATGTTTAATTCTCATCAATCCCAGATGTGTGCCAATAAGGCCAGGCAACAATACACCCCAATGGGACTTTTTTTTTCCTTTACCCCTATCAAAATGAAACTTTACACAATGAAAGTAACCATAAAACGTAAAATGTTTTTTATTACAAGTTTCTTTGAAAATGAATTTGAATATGCAAATGAGCTATACACTTATCGAGAATACCCAAAATACACCCAATAATTTTTTCCTTTACTCCTACCACAATAAAACTTTACATAGTAAAAGTATACATGAAAAGTAACTTTTTTTGTATTACAAGTTTCTTTTGAAATGAATTTGAATATGCACATGAGCTCCACACTTATTGAATATGTCCTAATTTGCATAGGCAGAAACACCATTCATATGTATGACAAATACATCAGCCCATTCTTCATCCAATCATCCTATTGCCAATGGGTGATGGCAAAGCTGCTTTAAGACTGGCCTCTAACCTTAAAACTGCCTGGTTTGGTAGTACCTGCCAGGGGTATAAACCCCGCCGGTATAGTCTTCAGGGTCACGGAGGCACATGAGCCTCCCCACCACAAAAGAATAAAGATAGACACTAGCTTTCTCGAATCTAAGGTGTCCAGCCAGTCACAGGAAAATGTGGGAAAAGACATCATCATTGCAGCAGGTGAAATAGCTCTAGTATCACTGTATGGGGGCGAAAAAGATGAATCACTGGATATGCTGAGATACAGGCGATTCTGTGATACAGTAACTCAGAACTCATCTCCAGGGGAACCTCAAACTCTCCCTCCAACGTCAACAGCTGCAACGTTCCATAGTCTTCGGGTCTTTAACAAATGATGGAGTGGAAAAGGGGAAGTGAACGTATGGACCCAAAAGACTAGGGGTGGCATGTTTTGGATGGGAGATTTATGCCGATAATGACCGATCAGCCTGCGGCACCACCAGAAATACTAGATGTAGTCCGCTGTAGTTGCAAGAAAGACTGCAGCACAAAGAGATGAAGATTGGGCCGATGTATTTGTCATACATATGAATGGTGTTTCTGCCTATGCAAATTAAGAAATATTCAATAGGTGTGGAGCTCATGTACATATTCAAATTCATTTCAAAAGAAACTTGTAATACAAAAAAAGTTACTTTTCATGTATACTTTTACCATGTTAAGTTTTATTGTGGTAGGAGTAAAGGAAAAAATTAAGCCTATTTGGGTGTATTTTGGGCATATTCGATTAGTGTATAGCTCACTTGCATATTCAAATTCATTTTCAAAGAAACTTGTAGTACAAAAAATGTTATGTTTCATGGTTACTTTCATTGTGTTAAGTTTCATTTTGATTGGAGTAAAGGAAAAAATAGCCCCTTTGGGGTGTATTGTTGCCAGGCCTTATTGGCACACATTGATGAGAATTAAACATATTTCCTCAACTAGGCTTTCTTAGGACTTTTAGTATGTTGTTCTGGACACCTCATATAAATAATCTATGATGAAAAAATAATAATAATGAAAAATGATTTTACAATTACTTATATTTTTGGCTCCAAAATGGGCTACTTTGCCTGGACTATAGGGCTAATGGGGGTAGGACTGCAAACAGTGTGTTGTTAGGTGGGTGGGTATGAGCCTTTATTAGGTCTGTAGCATGCATTCAAATGCCAGGCAAATTGTTCCCTGCTTTCTATTTGATTTTAGTCAGTTACAGTAGTTATTTATTCAGAGGCCTTGGTTCTTCATAACTCATCGGTCCAGTATCACTGAAGTATTTGCTGAGATCTAGGAACACATCAACATTTTTACAGAAAAGACAAGTGGGGCAAGACCAAATTTTCGAATAAACCAAAAGTGATCGGACCTTAAATGTAAGCAATTGATAATGTATTGTTAAAATACGCCACTTGTAATGACTAATAAAATACTATGTTAATGTAACAAGGTATTCCAATGAGAATGTGTTCATGTTTGTAAGTGACTGGCCAATGAAGCTCATCGTGGTCCAGTGAAATGTGAGCCAGGTTAAACATTTAGTGTCACACATCCCTGTGGCAGTGCCTTGCTGTGCTGGCACCCACACTGAGTCAGCTGGGTGGATCCCGTCAAACGTACAAGGGGCTGCTTTTTCAGTGGATCACTTTAGTTGGTCTGAATCTACCTTAGGCATACATTTTATGTGCAATATGTTTTACGGAGGTTACCTCTAGAGGTCACACCTGAGACCTCAGATTGAAAAATTAATGGTTTTGCATGATGTTATCAGTAATAATAGCAAAACAAGCCATCCGCACTGCTGCCATTGGGTTTTTTCCAGCATTTGACCTATCAGTCGCTGATGTGTATCCATTAGTTTTTGATACTGGTTCGTCGCCTGCTATTTTGACAAGCATGTTTGTTACAGCAAATCAGCAATGACACATTTAAACTTTATGTCGCACTGCCCCTACACTGTTCCTACTTGTAGCCTTTATTTCTGAGAACTCGCACAACCAAGTGTACACAGGATATGTGAGGGAGCCATCATGCACATGCAACTGTGTAGTTAAAAAAAAGTATTAAAGTATGATTAATCAGAATTGGAGTTGTTAAAGTCATGACTGTATAATTGTATCTGTTTCTGAAGGGATTTGGTGATCCATGCTACCTGGCTTATGGTCCACAAAACAATCTTCTATTGCATAGAGCCCAGAATTATTTATTTTCCTCTGGCGGTTTAACATATGATTCATCAAAGGAGTAACTCAGCAAGGCACACCTTTCTCTTACAGTTCAGACAGCATTAAAGCAACAGTTGTAACTGAAGTTCAACAGAGTGTGAAATCAACTTAGCTCAAAGTGTGTTCACATGAAGGTTGAGTAGTTAACGACTATATTCATTCAGTCAATGTCTACATACCATCAACCCGCAAACAGCAATGGATTGCTTAACTTAACTACATGTGTTGTTGTATCTTCAGCATGAGCAGATAAGAATAATTCAATGAACACACACATGCGTGCATATACTGTGCACACACCTGGGAGAGAGGGGCAGATCCTTGAGGAAAAAGCCATCCTCTCTCTTTCTAAGGCCCAGGGTGATGAGGTAATGCTGGGAGCAGACAGCCAATCAGTGGTGGAGGACGTGATCACCTCTGGGTTCTGAGGAAAATGAAAGTGGAGAACGATAAGCACATGTCAGGATGGTCGGTGTTGGGTCTGAATGTATTTCAGGAGTCAAGCGTGTTGCCTTGCCACGGGGGAAGCAGCCACCACATTAACATTCAATATGAATAGTTAACTTTACAGCTCCCAGTGTGCTGCTGACTTGTGAACCAAGTCGGGTCAGGCCTGCTTCTCTTCACTTAAGGGCGCAGAATTAATGAAAGCGGCCAGAAACAATTTATTGCAGCACTATGTTATATTGAACCACTGTTTTATTTTCATAATGTAGGACCAGTCTTTAACACAACATGCTTTGATCCAGCCATAGTTTTACCTCATGTGGTCCGGATGGATTTGTTATTGTTTAGTAACTATTAAAGTTAATGGAAATGCAGAGAAAGAGGATCTTGATTAACAATCTGTATGCTTTTCTAGGCTTATTTCACTGCTTAAGTGACTGCTGGACCTTCCGTGATGTTATTCTGTCCTTCTCTTACCACCCTGACTATGTGTGCATCAGTTAGCATCAGAGGTCTTATGATAGTGGAAGAGATAACCAGAAAGAAATAGTTGAGAGCTCTGAGATTCTGCTCCAGTGCAGACTCAGATGGAGTACCCTCCAGAGGAACTAGATAACTGGATGAATCCAATCTGTGATAAATGGTACCTTAGGAGAAAGTTAATGTTAAGGTCTGGAGGACAGTTCAAAGGAGTAGAGTGAAGAACGCTGGAGAGCAAGAAGAGAGGAGAGAAAATAAAATATTGGCCTTTTTTTTAAAAGTAGAGATGGATTGGTGATGTGTCGGAAAGGACAAAAGGGAGGAGGGGACGAGGACGAGGAAGAAGTCTGTAGTTTATAATGGGGGATTTACGATCTCTGGATGTGAGGCGGACACTTCACCCACTATAATTTCATTACAATTCTCACTGGAGAGTTTGAGAATCCCGAGGTAGAGATGCCATTTCAGAGGACTCTGCTGATGCATTCAATTGCTTCACTTCTGAGAATTTCATCAGCAGATAATAATGGAGTATGTAGAGAGACAAAGAATATCGAGACTTAAAGCAGATGGCCAATTCCTTCATGTATTGTGTGCCGCAGTAAAACATGCCCCAAAAGGACCTGTTCAAGCTTAGACTTAAAGATGAACAACACAACAATAACACAACACCCTGGTTTAGGTCATAAACTCCATCCCCTTGCACGATAGTGGACATTGGACCAAACTATAAAGTCAAAATACATGTCAACATTTCACATGTATTTTGTATAGTGGCAGCAGATATGCTGCAACAATGACGATGGTTCCTGAATTTTCTTGTGTTCAGTCTTATTTCTTTACTTAATTTGCAGAATGTGAAGCTCTCATTGCCAAAGTAAAATTTTCCCCGTCTGATAATTCCAAAAGAAGTGAGTTATTGTTTTTGTGGAGGTGGCTCAGAGAAGCCCAGGGAGAGGCGCTTGGCCCAGCTGAGACTAGTTGGTCAATCAACTCTCCCTGGATTCAAAAGGCAGCAGAAGGCGGACACTCCAAAGCTCCAAAGCTAGATGCCCTGCAGAAACTTCTGGAGTGTTTAAGTCCACTGTTGTGAGTTTATTTCCGATTTAATAAAAGTATGCTGAAAAGCATACCCAATTACACCGGGTTTACACAGGACGCGAAAGCGCAGCGCAGCGCCATTCTCGCGCCGGGTTTAGACAGCACGCGGCCGCGGTGCTCAGTGCCAAGGAAAGCCAGGCACCTCCTATCCACCCCCCTGTTAAACATTTGTGCGGGTTCACATGGGCTGCGATGTGCCACACCAAGGGCGCCTCGCACCCTGCAGCGATGGTTTCGGCGTCAAGTCTATCTTTTTCGCTTTCTGCAAGCATTCCGCGCCAGGAAACAGACTGAAAAATGATTTTAAACGATATAAATTACATATTTTATATGATATCAATTATGCCTCCCATACTTTGTATTACCCTTCTGTTGTCCTGGAGTTTTCATTTTTTCATTTTCCCAATTTTCCTAATTTTCCCAATCACATAATTAAATGTCCCCCTCTGCCCATCCACTACAATCACACATGCAGACAGAAAGAGAAAGAGAGGGGTGTAGGTTGGCTATGAAGACCATCATCATTTACCGCCGAACCCCTACATTGAACGGGGTACGTACAACAACAAGTGGAGAAAGCAGAATCGCGGGCTGACCAGCGCGGGTAAATGCACGTCCCGTGTCAACAGCCAGGCGCCTGCGCGCTTGAGAATGGCGCCGCGCTTCTGCATCCTGTGTAACGCCGGGTTTACACAGGACTCGGAAGCAGGCGCCTGGCTGTTCACACGGGACGCGATTCTGCTTTTCCGCTTGTTGTTGTATGTTACCTGTTCAATGTAGGGGTTCGAAGGTAAGTGATGATGGTTTTCATAGCTTCCGCATGCTGTGTAAACCCGGCGTAACAGGGGGGCGGAAAAGAGGCGCGTGGCTTTCCTTGGCGCTGTGCACAACACATTTCTAAGTTATTTATCTAATCAAAAGCTTAGTCCAAGGATTCCGAACAGGTCTGTGCTGTCTTTTAAAAAGTTACAAATTTATACACAAATCTACAGTCTGCATTCAAAGAGCCAGAAGTGGTAGATGTGCTGCTATCAACAGATGTTAAATGGGATATAGAATTGTTTCACAGTCAGAACCCTCCTTTTCGTTATAAGAGTAGGCCCCATAAATATCACCAGATTTGCCAACAGGAAATATTGTAATAATAAACGTCTCATTATTGATCTCTCAGCTCCTCACAATTCTACAATTGTAAAAAGGTTAACTCCTCTGAAGCGCTATTCTTTGTTTATGCTTCCTTCGACAATTGGTACAGATTAATCAGTTGGCAGGGGTTGGTGCATGTTTGGGAAAGGCTGACATATCAGATGCCTTTAAAGCCCTGCCACATCACTCCTCACAATTGCCTCTTTTTGATATTAAATGGCTATCAATGTTAAACTTTTCTGTCAAATTGACATGTGTTTGCTGCAGTAGTGATTTCATTTTTTATATGTTTTCAGAAGTATTATGCTGGATTCTTTACAAACGTACAAACTTCTGTTTGTCTTGCCTCTTTTGAATGATTTCAACTCGCAGCATGTTAGCCGTAAAAAGCCTTTTCAGTGAATTAGATATACCTTATTTAGAATAGGGGACTGTTGGTCATTTCTTTGTATGTTCTCCTCCTGTAGACTAGGGTGCTTATGGAGAATGGCAACACATCAGCTTTGCCAAGGCTCTTAACTGGAGCAGTTTTGGGGGGTTATAAATATTTTCTCATTACTTGTATTATATTTACGTAATCATATCTGGGGGATAGGGTTAGGGTTGTCTGACTGAAATGGAACTATGCTTGGGTGCTAGTTCGGGTAGCCAGCTCAAGCTTCACTATGCATATCAAATCAAGTTTAATCATAAAGAACAATAAAAAAACAACCTCAGTTGACCAAAGTGCTCCACAATAAAACAAAATTAAAGCATATAAGAGGATATAAAAACTAAATCAAAGAATAGGAAAAGCCACCTTAGAAGCTAAAGATGAATTCACATCAAACCATTTGGCATACAAATAGTCTAAACTGGCAAAAAAAAGAAGAAGTAAATAATAGACTTCAAATAATACATCAAGGAGCAAGGGCAGTCAAAAGCCTGAGAGAACAGGTGGGTCTTCAGACTAGCCTTAAAAGTCTCAACACATTGGGAGCACATAGTTTAAAGAGGAAAACTGTTGGAGGGCTACAGTGAACGTGCCATCACTTTACCCTTTAACTTAGTAACCAAGTAGTTGGCCTTAAGATCTAAGAGATCTGGAGATGGAAAGTGGGGCAGATGAGCTCAAAGACTAAATGGGTTGCCTTTCCATCAAAAGCTTAAAAACATTAAAACAAATCCTTTACCTAAGCTGTAACCAATTCAGTGAAACAAGAACCGGTGAGATACTGTCCCTATTCCTACTACCTAGGATATTACACACCCTCGCAATTTTGGAAGTCGATTTAAGTGGCAACATTTCCCATCACTCCCTTTTCTTGCCTTCCGGGTCTAATGCGTCAATAATTCCTCGTTGATTTACATTTAGCTTTATCTAATCAGATTGTTTTGACTCAGCAATTGTTCTATTGTGTTTAAGAAATATGTTCCATTTGTGCTTGTTATGATTGTTATCATGTGTTCTTTGAATAACAACTTGAAAATAAGCAGAAGGACTAATTGGTTGCAGCAGAGCTTTTACTCAAATTGGCCGAGATGTTTGCCCACGACAGTCCCCTTTTATAAATGGACTTGTTACTTCGGGGCTTGATGAATGAGACCTTCAGTGTCTTAACCATTGTATTGTACAGCTTTGTTCATTCAGATGTCCCACTGTTTTTACTGTTAGAGTAGCGTTAGTGTTGACCTTTTGATCAAAAAGGGGGGAACGGTGAATGAATCTTTGACATTCCTAACACATAACATCTGTACACCATTAGGAGAATAGTACCTGTCTAATTCCACACAAAGTCCCTTCTCTCCAAACTGTACCAAAGGTCAGGTTATAGATAAAGGGCCAACTAGCAGTACATTGTAGTGTTTATGCTTATGGACTTTCATATCTAATTCAGATGAGCCAGACAGAGAGGCACCAAAATCGATTTCTTTGGCAAATTTTGCAGTGCTAGACGTAAGGACACTTTGGGCCGGTTTCGGAGAAAAGGCTTAAGCCTAGTCCCAGACTAAAATGCTGTTTGAGCTGGCTTAACTGAAATTCACTTGCACAGACATGGCTTAAAATAGTCGTGGATTAAGCCTGTTCTGGATTAAACAAAGCCGATTGCAAAATTGAGCATTAGAGCTACTCCAGGACTAAATTGGACTGAATTGAAGCTTAAACTAATCTGCCAAGGAGGCAGGTTTAACTCCCGCTTAGTAGGCTAGGCTACTGTTTGTGAAACTGAGCTTGGATTGTTTGGGAGCATGGACTATTTGGAATATCTAAATGAGGACCAACCATAGACTGTATATATAAATGGACGAAGCGTCCGTGACGTCACCCATTGGTTTCTGCAGAGGGTGAATGAGGCTAGTAGGAGGCGTTCCTCCTGCGCCATCTTGCCGGTGCTGACTCCTCCTCGTTCCTCGCTAACCAATCAATGGGCAAGGACGAGCAGCGTGACTGCTGACTCACAGTTTAGCGACGGCAGACGAGCTCTAGTTTCCTGGTTAGCTCAGGCTACGGCTAACTGGCTACTCGCGACATGCTAACGGCGGAGCTAACGGCTAGCCGAGACATGCTAACCGGCGGAGCTAACGGCTAGCACTGTACTGTGTCCCCGGATGGTGGCAAACTTTACCATGAACGAGCAGTAAGTAACCTTGAAACTATACAACAACAAAACCTATTTATTTATATATCATCATAATCATATGCTTACATTCCTCAAGTGGTTTTTAATGTGTAATTTGTATAAGTTACCGTTTATTTAACAAGTCTAATGAATAGATTGAAGCAAGTTAACTTCAGTCGTGTTTGTTGTGGCTTGATTTTTTATTTTAATAAGTTAATATAACACCAACGTTGTAAACAGTTCTCATATTAAGAATAGGATGTGGAGTGTTATCAACAGCTCTGTGGGAGATTATTACCTTGAATATTACAGATGAGGTACAAAGACATTTTATCTGTTTGTAAAATGTTTTTATTCTTTCAGTACTTTTATCCAAAGCGACTTACAATATGTGCGTTTAACCATCAGGGTACAAACCCAGCACTGCAGCCCCTGATGTCCTCAGCATTTCCTGTGGCAGCAGCAACATGCTGGAGATCTGCAGCTTCAGGCTGGTCAACATCAGGACGACCTGCACCAGCTCCATGTTTTCCAACCTTAACTAAAGATGGCCTGCACCTGTTTAGAGTTGGCTCATTGCTAAGTGTCATGGATAATGGAGTTCATTTCTATATTCATTATGGTTGGATAAAAAAATGAACACTTATTAGAACAATGTTTATCTTTTGCTTTCTGATTTGATACACTTTAGATAAGAACCCAGTGTTTTATTTTTCTTCTCTGCCATTAGAGACAGAACACGGTCAGCACAGCTGTGTCCTTCAAGCTCGTCCATCCCTAATAAAATGATAGGAAACAAAAGTATGGCATTATTGTCGAGGAAGTGATTCTTATGAACAAAGTTTGTGTCCTTATTTTCTATGGATATTCAACTATGTATTTGAATATGCTTTTGGATTAAACTGTGCACTACCAAGAAAATGAATGTACAGTATGGAGCTCATTCACATTAAAAGTATTGCATATATTATTTAATACATTATGTATTATGTGCAATACTTTGCTTTGACTGTAAGTAATGAAAACACTAGATGAACATTCAACACAAATACAGATATGTTAAGTCATACATGTGCCAGGTTAACTCCTGAACAACTTTTACATGGTAAAAATAAAAAGTTTATTACTTCAAAGTTCATCAGATCATAATCATTTCAGCTTAGGAAATAGGTTGTGTACATCAGCCTCAGCTTCTCTATGTGACTATTCTAGTAAAGTTACACTTCCTATAATTTATAATTAACACAATAATTCAGTGAAGTCTGCCTAAGATTAACGATGTAGAAACAGAAGGTAGCCATGGAACTGCAGCTTTTTTCACTTCCGCATCGGCTTCATCGCTCAGGCCAGGATGTCGCCCCTTGGGACCAACATGCACGACAAAGGCCAGCCAGACGAATACTGTTGGATAGGAGTGATCCATTGAATCAGTTTGATGAAATAACTTTTCGAGACCGCTTTCGTATGCACAAGGAAAATGCATTGGAGATAATTACTTTGCTTGAGCCTAGACTTTCCTCTCTGTCTCAAAGAGGAAGGCCTGTGTCCAATCAACTGCAAGTTCTGATCACTTTGAGGTTCTTGGCGTGTGGAATCTTTCATCGTGAAACTGGTGATTTGTGTGGTGTCAGTGAACCAACTGTATGTAGAATAGTTCACAAAGTCTGCAGTGCCATTTGTGAACTGAGGAGTCTTTACATCAAGTTCCCTGATGCTGCTGGGCAAGCCAACTATAAAGTGCAATTCTATGAATATGGGCACTTCCCAGGAGTGATTGGCTGTATAGACGGATGTCATGTTCCCATCAAGTGTCCATCAACTCCTGATGCAGAGGAATACAGGAATCGTAAGAACTGTTTTTCAATCAATGTTCAGGGTGTATGCACTCCTAATTTGGAGTTTTCAAACATTGTTGCCCGTTGGAAAGGTGCAACCCATGATTCAAGGATTTTTCTCAACTCTTCATTGTGTGCACAATTTGAGAGAGGGCAACATAGTGGACTACTACTTGGTGATAGTGGATATGGTCAGAGTAACTATTTATTCACACCACATCTAAATCCCACAACAGCTGAGCAGCAAAGGTACAACAGAGCTCATATCCGTACTAGAGGGATGATCGAGCGTATGTTTGGAGTATGGAAAACTCGATTCCAGTGCTTACGAAATACGCTTCGTTTCAAGCCAAGAAGATGCTGCAAAGTGATCATTGCTACAGCTGTGCTGCACAACTACCTGAAGCAGCATGGCTGTCCTGATCTGCCAATGGAAGATCAGGATGATGCAGATGTGCCCATGGTGGCAGAGGCAGCCAATGACCAGCGAGGACTTGCACACAGAGCTGCTTTCACAGTGCAGCACTTCAGCATTTAAATATGGAATGTATCCATTATGGTATAGTTTTGCTTGCATACTGTTTCTGTACAAAATTACAATAATGTAGCAAAATTAAACGAGTGAACCAAGGCTGGTTAAAATGTAGTTTGTGATGATTAATACTCACTCACACTCACATGCCAAATGACAATACATTTATTTTTATTTTTCACAATTCTTCATATTCACCATGGCTACTGGTATGCAGAATTCTTTTTTGGAGCATAGCCCTCTCTCCCAATTTCATATCCAGTTCAACCTCTAGAATTCTCATTTTCATTTCATGTTCTTCTTTTAAATATTCAATTTTACGCTCATGAAATTCTCTGGCTAACTTTTCATGCATAGTTATCTTTTTTGGTCTCTGTTGGATGGTAGCAGCTTCATCTCCCAGGGGTGCCATAGCAGATGTGGAGGGTTCAGGCTCGTTGTGAACTGGCTCTTGATTGCTTTCCTCTGGAAAAAAAGACCACTGTTCCAAACTCAAATCAACTAATATGGTCCTGTAACCAATTTAATTCCTAAGGTATATTTACCATTTGTGCTCAGTTCTCCATGTTCACTGTCCAAATGGTCATTGTCTGGTATACCATCCAGAGGTTGCTGGTGCTCTATTATACCAGACAGCAAGTCACCCAATTCATCACATGTGTCCTTTATTGGTGGTCCACCACCTGTAATAAATCGCTGTCTTCTGCTTGCTGCATTCTCTTTTTTTAATCCCAGTTTAATGTTCTTCCATAGAACCTATGAAGGCAGATATCATTCATTAGTTTTATTTTTTGATGTCACAAAAATAGTAATATGGGAAATCTGAAATACTGGTACTGATAAGGCATAATAAAAATAAGTTTGTCTCCTGATAATTTAGGTCATGGTGGAGAAATGATTTTATTTTATATTTCTTTCCCCCTCACATATAGGTATGGATTTTCCTTTGTGCAACATATCTTACTCTACCACCATGTTTAACATGCATATGCCCCTTTAAAATAGGTTACTATCCTTTTAAACAGGATATTCATTCAATGTGAATGCTACAAGCAGCAGGAGTATTGTATTTGGGTAGGCCATAAATAAGCAGGGTATAGGCAACAGGAAACAAACACATATTTTTGTGCCTAATAATGAAGATTAACTCACCTGCAGTTGTTGTACTGTTCTTGTGGTGACATCTTCATTTGCATTGAATTCATTGCCAATTGCAATCCAAGCACTTATTTTCTTCTGTTCAATAGCAGCAGTATGGATTTTGCTTTCAATGACTGGATGGTTCGATACAATTAGTTTTAGTAGTGTTTTTTCATGCTCACTATAATTTTTGGAGCGAATTCTCTTTGCCTCTGCCATTGTGTTGTCTCAAAATTCACTGCAACAATGGTGTTTCATACTCCATTTCAGGTTTTCATGAGCACAATTGGACCAACAGCCTGTGCTTCCACTTAGTCTAATGAGGCTTGAACCAGGTGTTCTCATTAAGCTTACTCCAGGACTCCATAGTCTCAGACTAACTAAGCCAAATTTATGCCATGTTCATGCAAGCCACTTAAATAGCCAGGAATAACTAGTCTGACTTAGGCCTACTCCAGTCTTGATTTAAGCCCTGTCTCCGAAACCGGCCCAATGTGATTTAGGAATGCATACTTTAAGCTTAACTGTCCAATAGGATGTCAACACCTACATATAACATAGAGAGTGACAGCAGTTCTAGCCATTCATGGATGTGCTGCTGGAATGGGTGACGCAAGTAGAGGGACATACATGGGGATGCTGTGGGAGACATCTTCAGACTTGGGGGTGACAATTGCTCTTGTTACCCTGTTACTGTTTGTATATTGTTTCACCTTCTGATCTCCTTGATGCATCAAGTCTACATGTTACGCCGGGTTTACACCGGACGCTGAAGCGCTGCGTAAGCGCTGCGTAAGCGCTAGGGATGAGCGAGTACAGCATTATCTGTATCTGTATCTGTATCTGTTAACCATATGAATTATCCGTATCCGTATCCGTACTCGGAGTGGGCGGGGCCTAACCCAGAAGTGGGTGTGATTTAACCCGGAAGTGGGCTGGTTCAACATAACTTTCATTTTTAACTTTGAAATTTTTTTATGATTTTTTTATTTTTTTTTTTTTATTTCCACACCAGGTGTGTGTGTGTGTGTGTGTTTGTGTGTGTGTGAGTGTGTGTGAGTGAGATGTGAGGGACGTTCACTGTCTCCCGGAGAAATGAACACTCTGTGTTTTTAGTATAGAAAATCGTGAATTATATTCGTTCACAAGTCATACAGACTGGTTTTGTTATTTTCACTTTACATTAACACTTAAAGTTTAGTGCAGTGTAATTGTTTGCCGTGATAATTAAATGCCAGTGTGATAATAAATGACAATTTCAAACCATACAAACTGTCATGTTGTACTGTATTTAATAGAGGTTTACTTTACTGTAAAGTAAGTGTAAATGTAAAGTGAAAATAACAAAACCAGTCATATTGACTTGTGAACAAATATAATTCACGTCTTTCTATACTAAAAAACACAGAGTGTTCATTTCTCCGGGAGACAGTGAACGTCCCTCGCATCTCACTCATCAAGACTCGTACTCGAAGACCAAGTCGGGAAATTAACGAATCATTTCTGCTTCCTTGACTGAGCCTATGGAACAGTCCCGATGTCCCGACAGTCCAGTGAACCTGAGTGACTGAGAGACAGAGAGCTGTTCTGTGAGTGAGTGAGCAGAGCCGTGTGTGAAGGGGAAGAGCGCTGTGACGCTGTGTGAGGATTTTCATTCAGTCCGAGCACAGATAATGACTCCGATTACTCGTATTATACTCGTAGTCGGCAAAAGTGCTTTATCCGTACCGGATACTCGTTTCAGCCGAGTATCCGGCTCATCTCTAGTAAGCGCTAATTCCTAGCGCGCCGGCGCTTGGTTGTTTACACCGGACGCTGAAGCGATGCTGAATCGCCGGGCAGCGCTAATAATATCACCCGTTGACCCTGCACGGCGCTAGGCAGCCTTGGCGCAGCGCGGGGCTTCAGCCTCCGGTGGGACCGGCACAAAGGATTAACATGGGCGAAGATGGGAGCCAGCTGTTATTTAAGGCTTGGCGCTGTGCTTATGCGTCGCTTCAGCGTCCGGTGTAAACCCGGCGTTACTCTTAACTCATTTAAAGCCAATTCTCCGGATTTTACCTGGGTGGCTGTGGCTCAGGGTAGTAGTCCTCAAACCAGAAGGTCAGTGGTTCGATCCCAGTCTTCCCTAGTCTGCAAGCTGAAGTGTCCTTGGACAAGTCTGTTTGTTTGTCTTTCTCTTCCTTCTGTCTCTGTTTTCTATACAGGTGAGATGGGAGTGGTTCCTTCTTCCACTAATTACAGCTTGTCCAATTAGCAGAGAGGGGGATCTACTAAAGATACATATTTATGTTCTGTACATTGAACCAAAACCAGTAACTTCTCTCACTGAAGTGCTGCTGTTTTTTAAACCTAACCATAGACAGGACTCTGTATATGAGCCCCAGGCTCTGCTATGACACCATCTACCTCAGCCCCCTCTTGGTTGCCTTTTATAAACAGAGCACTCCATTGATTGAAAAAAGAAAACTTTGCCTCTGAACATAACATCATCCAGCCCGCGATCAGCATAATGTAATTGGGAGAACAATTTCATAATAAACTAGAATGGTACTCAGTGGAGAACATACCTCCGCCAAGTCCCAACAATCCTCTTAAATTCAATCAAGCTGTACCACAATTGCAAAAACTAGTAGATATCATTTCTCTAAATATTTTTTTATATATATATATATATATATGGTTCAGATGATATAATATTTGCCTTAAAATTGTATGATGTATGTTAAAAGTTACCAAAATTACGTCAAGTATAGAGGGTGAGTAAATGTGTTGCTCCTTTACGATTCAACCCACTTCTACAGCCAAACAAACAAGCACATCATCAAACTAGTACACCGTCAATCTGGGAGAAGAAAGCAGATTATTCAATTTGGCTCAAAATGGCACATGCTTGTTATGGTTCTGCTCTTTTGTGAACTTTTGATTTTCTTCTGTATGGACCTTTTTTCTTGTATTTCAATATCTGGATTATTTTTGTTTGTAAATTTGTTAGCACTCAGAGTTCTCTGTTCCTGGTTTACTTTAAAACTTCTAGCCTTGTGTGTCTCTCTCGCTTTTCTTCCTGTCTTTGTCCTGTTTGCTGCTCTTGAGATCATCTGCACCTGCCCTAATGTGTTTCACCTGTGTTCAGTTATACCTCTTTCCCCTTCCCACTTTACCTTAAAACTCCTGCTGAAAACAATGGAACATGTGACTTTTTATATGTGAAACGGAAAGATGGGTGACTATTTTGTTGTAAGTGTTCTACTTTACATGTTCATGTGTTTAAACAGTGTTATCCATTTGCACCCTTTACGTAAAAAAGTGAAACATGTAACTGAATAGATCAAGGACGGCTGTGGCTGAGGGGGTAGAGTGGTCGTCCTCCAACCTGAAGGTCGGCGGTTCGATCCCCAGTCTGAACCATCTGCATGCCGAACCCTGAACCCTGAATGGCCCCCCATAGAATAACAAAGTGCTGCAAGTAGATGCACTGAATGAATATATGGGTGAATGTGAAACTGTACTGTAAAGCACTTTGAGTGGTCATCATCAGACTAGAAAAGCGCTATATAAATACAAATCCATCAAGCATTGCAAAATTGAAAAACCCCAAAATAAAAGGTCCCTGTGGTTTTATTTTTTACCTTTTATGAAAAGATGAATTCCGGGAACCTGGCACCAAGCAGCATTAATGTCTTTCAGCAGCGCCCCTATGTGTGCCCCAGGTCCTGTTCAACTATCAAATGTCTTGTACTGTCCTCGACAATCTGACAGAATAACCCTCAGGCAATTAGAATCAACAGATACCACAATATATGAGACACTTAAACAAAGTAATGTAAATTTGCAAGATTGAAGATATGCACTAAGACCCGTTCCTCTTATGTGATCAATTTTTCTTGGGTTGGGAGGCACAGTCTCTTGACAGAGGGGGAAGAGGTACTTAAGGTTTCATGACAATGTTGTGCGACACAAAGCCTGCTATTATGATCCTACAAACTAAACAATTAAAAATCTATATTTAAATTTTGAAAGTTCTAGAAGTCTTTCTAGATTTTGCAAGAATAAAAAACAAATTCTCAGCTGTTTTCTTCTTTCTCCAGTTTATATCCAACATCCCTTTATGCTAACGGTGCACACATCTCCGGTGAGTCTTAGGGTTGGTTAGAGGTGTAATCAACCACGGTGCCATGCATATCTACGATCTCCTGATATAATAAGTCATAGGAATAGAAGCCCACTATAATTGCCCCTGGAGATTCTGGAATTTGTAATTATTCAGATGAGCCATGCATCTCTAGCAGATCCTTGTTCAAGGTGCACACCACCAGAAATGCTTTGTAAAATGTATGCATGCAAGTTTAATGTTTATGTAGTGGCTCTGGAGAGGTTGCCTTAATTTGTACATGGGTGATAGGTAGATCATCGATGGAATACAATACTCTCTTGCCTGGTGCCTGTTCTTCTCCAGCATAGAATAATTTTAGGTATTTAATGGCTAGTTTCATTATTTTAACATTTCAACATGCTGTCTCCTCGCTCCCTCTGATGTGCCTGCACCCAACTAGCCCAAGGTGGAGAGTACCTGCAAGTGTGGTGACATAGGGTGAGACCCTCTGATCTGTCTCCTTACTTCTGGATCCAAACTACCCAGGTCCATAGAACCTGCAACTCTTAGCTCTAAAGTGTCCTTAAAGGTATTTATTAGGGCGGCAACTAGCAACTATTTTGAAGATTAAGACTACAATTAATTCTGACGAGTCATAATTCAAGTTCATATCTTTAGGAGGCCACTATTTAAGATATATGATATAAGATGTGTCAGGATTCAATTGTAGTCAGAATGATATCTTAGGTAAACATTCTTACTAGTCAAAATGTTGGAGTATGTCATGACCTCTGCCTCATCTGCCCCCTAGTCTCTCTCTCTCTCGGTGCGTATGTGTGGAATCTAATTGCAGATGAGGACTTGGTGTGCTGGAGTTGGGGCCTTGGCTACAGAGCTGATGTTGATCAACCAGTGACCTTTAAAAGCTCCACCCCTGCTCTCAGTCTTCGCCGGACTATAGACTAAGTTAACTTTAGTACTGCCAGCCACAATCGTTAGTAAGATATAGAAGATTCTGAACGTCCTGTTTTTCCTGTGTCCTTACTTTCTCTGTCTCCCTGCCCAGGATCATGGCTGGACATTAGCCCCGACTCCAGCCTCAGAGTTCTGCCTGCCTGCTCCACACGGACATTCCAATAAACCCTGTTTTGATAGCTTTCTGCCTCAGCCTCTCTCTCTCCCTCTGTGTCCAAAGTCTGGTCTTAACAGAGTAGATGTTTTTGTCTGTAGTTCTGTTTGAGGACCAGGTGATAAAATCCCTTTCTAGAGTGCTTATACCTGAGATGCCATGAGTTGTAATGAATGTGCTAACTAAGGGTTTCCAGTCATGATGGTTCTTGTTTTATTTTGGAGTTAAGGACAAGGTTAAAAATATCCCTTGTGTATTTGTCTACCTCACTATTTAAGGTGCCAGACACCAGTTGATGCTACGGATATAAGTAACCACCAGTGGATGTTGGGGACATATCTCCAGTTGTCTAACTTAGCGTCTAAATATTTTTTGGCCTTTTAATCACAATAAACTTACAAGCCGAAACAGCGGGTACACTGAGGCTAAAGGCAAATCTGAACTTTTGAAATCTTGTTTTTATATGTAAAGTTATTTCTGGGTAATCAGACTTGGTAAGTCAAAAAAGAACAGCCTGGCCTGCTGAGTGGGGTCTGTGTCTGTTTGACCGGAGGTGTGGCTGTCACCCATAGGAACATAAGCTGCAATTTGCAGAATTCGTGTCTTATTGTATTTAAACAAAACTTTCCAATGATCTTCCAGTGGATTGTTTTTGTGGTTAAGAACATACGCTGTGAAAGAATCAGAAAACAAACCTTGTGCCTTTGTTTTACTGCTTTTGTGGGCACTCGCTCTCTTCATTCCTTCTCTCAAACACTGCTGCTCTCTCTCTCCCTCAATTATCCGGGGATGTAACAGTTGTTAAAATGATGTGAACATTTTACATTAAAACACTAATTTCAAATAATAATTCACCATAAATATGAACAGTAAAACCTGTTTACAATCTACTAGTAAACCAAGAGAAGAAGAATGGCTCCAACATGTTTTCTCTTCAGGTTCATACCACAGTGATGTTGTGGTGCTGTTCCATCTTATATCAGCTTTGATCATTTGCAGCTAACAGCCTTATTTGACGCTGTAATAATGTGTGTTCCTCCAGTGTCGACTCATCTCCGCTGTATCATTAGTTCGTCTCAGCCATTTTAAAAATGTATACTCCAGAGAGGAGACTGCTTCGTCATGTGAGCTACACAAGGTGCAGCATTGGATGGTTTACTGCCCTAAGTCAGGAGACGTTGCCACAGATTGTGCTGTGCATTATCTTGTCCTGACTAATCAATTATGAAATTATTTGCTTACTAATTTTTTATTAGAATTAAATCAAGTTAATCAGTTACTTGTTGCAGCCCTAGTATTAATCACTATTCGCAAGTAAATCCACAGGGTTTTGAAAGATGCATTCCTTCCTCAGGGTGCAATCTGCAACCTCCTGAAACAGCAGTGACCCCATTGGGTGAGCCAACTAGGTGCAGAAACAGGCCTATTTGAGTGATTATTCAATGTTTGTTAGAGGGCATGGTCCCAGCTCCCAAAATGTATGTAAACTGAAGAGTATATTATACAAAGGACCATCATGTGTTGTGCTCTTGTGAGTTTGTAGATTCTGTTCTTACCAAATTTCCTAGATAAGAAGACATTCACAAGGTCAGAATCTTCATAAAACAGCACAAGAGGGTATAGCAGAGACTCCTGCATTTGTGGGTTTCCCAACACAGACCAGACCATGTACACTCACCAGTACCATTCTGTTCTTGAACAATTACAAATATGTGCACAGACTTATCTTTCAGTCTCTGTTGGTTGCAGCTCTTCTAATTTTCAGATTCTCTTCCGCATTTTAGCAGGGGAGTGATTAACCAACTGGAGTCAGTTGTGTTCATCACTCCCCTGTCGCAACTGAGCCACCTCCACACCAAGCCTTACCCTCACAATGGGTTTTAAAAAAAACCCTCTTAAGAATTGTTGGTGAATGAGGTCCAATTAGCCTGCTGGCAATTAATATATTCATAGGATTGATATTGACTTCTAGGGATGCTTTTGATCAATTATCTGAAGACCATGAAGAGAGATGCAAAAAGGAGAAAACTAGTGCTACAGAAAGAAACGAGGGTGGACACCAATTAGTCTATGATATATAAGTCCAACTATGGGGACATTTTCCATGTTACAACAGAGCACAGTCAAAAATAGACCTCAGTAAAGTAATAATAAGTAAACATGCAATACCTGAGTGCAGTCCACAATAGGTATAGATGGTCTGTGAGCAGAGCTAGTTGTGCAGACTTACTGCTGCAGGAAGAGACGACTTGTGATACCTCTCTTTCAGACACTTAGGGTGGATCAGTCTGTCATTTAAGGAGATGCTCAGTGCTGTGATGGTGTCCTGCAAGGGGGTGAGACTGTTTGTCCATCAGAGATGAAAGCCTGCCATAATTCCCTCTGTCCCTCCACCTCCCCTTGGTCAAGGGGGTCCTTACAGACATGTCTTGCCTTTTGGCAATGGTCCTGTTTTTTGAGGCAAAAGAAAAAAAGCTTTATCTAGGTGAAAAGGGAATTAACCACAAATGCACTTTAAGTAATCTCAGAGAAATAAAAAAATGTTAGAATAGAAGCACCAATCATATCCTGTCATATGCTTCCTTTTTGACAATTATAGAGCTTGTGATTGGCTCATTTGGGGTGGAGGGAGACATGTCTTAAACATTCCATATTTGAATTTTCTATTCAGGTTTAAGTTGTTGGTCTCTCTCTTCTTGGTAAAACTTGGCTTCAAAGAGGAAGACAGATTGTTTTATCATCCCGTGCTGTAATAACCCATATTTGAAGCTATATTAGTTTGACCAACAACATAACAAAATAGTATTGGAACACAGATGTTTTAAATGGATACCTCTATAATCTGATTAACATTCATTCTTAATGGTAAGAGGAACTAATAGAGTGGTTCTAATTAAAAGACTGTTAATGCTCTTTACAAATCCGTATCTTGTTCTTCCTAAAAATGAAATGAGGGGCCGGAAAAAGGACGTTTTGTGGTGGTAGCGTAGAAGGAGGGACTTCTTCGGCATAGGTTGTTTTAAACTAAAGCTTCCTCAACCAGAATGTATGCATTTCACCCACATTTCCGCACAACAACTTCTCTAACTTTCTCTAACTTCAACCACTTCTTTAACAACAAAGTCTCTTGGGATGGAGAAGGGGAGATGAGAGAAGCACAGAAACCACAAGTCTCTTGATGTGCTATATACTATCTGACATCACATGGTCCTGCTTGGTTGACACAACATATCCAAACATTAAGGGGCACATATACTTAAAACAGTCTCCAAGAAAAAGAGAGGTTAATGTACCAGGCAGAAGAATTGAGGAAAGCCTCTATGTTTTCACAGCAGCGAAAACCATGTCCTCAGAAAGAAAAAATGTAAACTGTCTAAACCAAGAGCGGGGGAATAAAAGAGGAAAAAAGCTATACTTGAGGATTCCCTGTCTTTCTTTCTCTTTTACCATTAGACACTAAAAATTTGTAGCATAAGTCCTGAACTAAAACATCACGTCCAGAGACACACCCTGAACCCTCCCCTGTCCCTAAGAAGATGATAGAAAAAAGCAAAAAAAAAGTTTGACTCAAATGTGTGTGATTGCCGAATTTTACCTTATCCATCTTTACTAAACAGGCATCATACATATACTGTTGCGACAAATGAGTGAAGCAAATGTGGCAGAATACCCATAAACTTATTTTCACAAAAACAGACAATTGAATAGCTTGTATAACCCACTAGGCACTACCTGCCAACTTCAAGCAGCATTCAAAGGCCGGCATACCAGACCTTTTGTTGTTATATTAAAAGTGATAATCAGAATCAGGTTTATTGCCAAGTAGGTTTACACAAATATGGAATTAGCAGTGGTGTGTTTGTGCAATATAAATATATAAATATTAAAAAAAATAAAAAAACAGAAACTCCAAAGGTTGGGAGATGGTCATATTTATTTGGGATCAGGCACAATAACGTAAGGAAAGACAATGGGTAAAGTTAAAATAAAAAACTTTGAAATTAGAGTTGTGGTTATAATTTAAACATGTAGTTAAAGTTGCCGAAGAGTACTGGCGTCTTATGGCGACGAAAACAAAAATTTGACTCCTGTGTCTATGTCTTGTTGTTTGTTGATCCATCCATCCATCCACAGCTTTTTATACTATGTCTCACAGTAAAACATTACAATGGGTCAACTGCATTTAGCAGTAAAAGAGCCAGAACTTTGTCCGCAGAATTTGGTGGAGAACACACAGAAAAGGTACAAAAACTTGAAGTGCCGAAGAAAACGCCTTATCTCAATGTGAAAATAATCAGATCTGCCCATTTATCCAGATCCATTGCAAATTAAATGTGTTCTCGTTGGGTCATGTCACACTCCTTCAAAAGTTTCATGGAAATTGGTTAAACAGTTTGTGTGTAATCCTGCTGACAGAGAGATGGCAATGAAAACATAACCTCCATGGCAATGGTAATAGTCAATATCAGTTAATTTTTGCTGTGTTCAGAACAATGAGATGTTCAAATCAAAATATGAAATACCTTGCCTTATCTGTTGCCCCAATCAGGAGGATAACATTTTCATAATAAAAACAAAAGTAAATGGTGGGCCAAGGCTATGGTTACTGTTTCCATCGTTAGGCACAAAGATGATAGAGTACCAGAATTAGTACCAGGTTCAGGTTGGGGGAGCTTTGTGTTAATTTCTACAATAATAACCAAATGGTTAAGGTTGTGTTCATGGTTTAAAGTGTCTGCTTTTTGGCTCTTTACTTTATCTAAGTGCCTAACAGATTAGTCATCACATTGACGCAATATTATATAAACATCCAATTTTATCATAATGCAGCTATGATATTAGCCTGATAATAATACTAAGAATAATGCATATTTAACCATAATTTGCTATTTTGATCGTTTTTTTTGTGTTATCAGTGGTCACTCGTTGTAACGGCTGGAAAAGGAATATTCAAAGTGTTGTATATAGTGTAGCACACACTGAGGGATTTTGGAATCATTACTAGCTTCACAGTTTTCACAAGCGCAACACATTGTGTCTGCCTTGGTCTTCTGCTTCAAGCAGCATCTCTGTCATGAAGGAAACAGAGGAAAAAGAAAGCAGTCAGCTGCAGTTTACACTGTATATGTAAAGAAGTTGAATCAGTCCTTAATATGCAAACCAGCATCTTGTGATGAATGGAAATATCCTCACACACATTAAATCAGAGACAGTCCGTCTGAAAGACACAAAGTCTCCCTCAAAGAAGAATAAAAATCACTGACACTTCATAAAAGGTATTTAAAAGAACAATTACTGTGAAGCTTACCGTGTTCATGTTAGACTGAAAGAGTATTTGTTAAGACATTTTGGAGAGTTTAAATTAATGGAAACTGCTTTAAAGGCTTTTTAATCTGAAAAAAACATGAATACAGATCAAGATGAAACACTTCCTTGTGCTTTTGTTTACTTGTTAGAGGCTTGTGCTTTCTTAACTGATAACTCATGTATCTCATCCTACTGGACTCTGTGTCACTGATTCCATTGGACACAATATGTACTATGCTAAATATACTACATATAGGTTTTTTTCATAGATTACAGTTGTTGGGATCATGGGACTGTAAAAATAAGAAGCACTTAAATATTATAGACATTTTTGCCATCCACAGTATTGTCTCCAAAGCTTTAATTTAACAGAGGATGACACTTGTTCAAGTGTCATTTTTATCTCTTCACTTGACAACAATAATTACTATAACATGCAAAAGAACTAGCATTTTTTTTGGAGACTTTCGATTGCATTAGTAGATTTTTAATTACCATATGTTTAATTTGCCTCTTCCTCTGTGAACAGTTCAACTGCTTTCATTTGTTGAACCTCAACTCACCACTGCCCTTCCCTCAGCCCTCATCACAGGTGAGTGATGAGGGCTTCAGCTTCTTTAAGCTCACACTTGAAAAACCTTTAAGCTGTTCTGTGTAAAAATCAGTTTAACAATTAACATATTTGTTACAAATGATAAATTGTCCAGTCATGGAAACTACACAGGTTTTAAGATGTCTGGTGACAACAGTCATTTTGACAATTTTGAATTGTGTTTGTGTTATAACTTCTTAGATTTTTTTTTTTTTCGCAAATCATTTGGTTTATTTGGCTAAACAACAACAAATTTAGACATTTAGAAAGAATGGCATGTTTGAGTTTCCACCTAGAGTCTGGAAAATGTCAGTAAATGAATGTATGAAGAGAAATATAGACGCTACCCAAGCCTGGCATAGACAGTGAAGGTGACACCAACCTTTCTTGGTTAGATATGGAAACTCGGAGGCAACACAGAGGAAAAGGAGGCAGCTACTTTCACCGGAGAAGGATGCTCCGCTCACAGCTGATGCCCCAGGTGAGCTTCACTGCCTATATTGCTACAGACAGACAGTGCCACACAGTGCAAAACGGGAGGAGAAACTGCAGTGTGTTTTTGTGTGTAATAATATTACAACCCCAACTCAGAAAAAGTTGGGAAGGTATGGAAAATGAAAATAAAAAAAGACAGCAGTGATTTCAAAATTTTTTGACTTGTATTTCATTGCAAACGGTATGAACATATTTTATGTATTGTCTGGTCAACTTCATTTTATTTGTAAATATTCATCCATTCCTGCCATTCAGGCCTGCAACGCATTCCCCAAAAAGTTGCGACGGGGCCAATTTAGGGCTAGTAATGAGGTACAATGATTACAAAATTATGTGATTTGAAAGAGGCGATGTCAACGGGTGATGTAATTATGACTCGGTACAAAAGCAGCATCCAGTTTGCCAGTTTGCAAACAAATGTGTGAGAAAATTATTGAAATGTTTAAAGGGCCCATATTATGCAAATTCCACTTTTGTAGTGCTTCTACACGTTAATTTGGGTATCTGGCATGTCTATCGTCCCAAAAACTGTTGTGATTCCTCTCTGTCAGATACGCTACGTTAGAGTGCGTCCTATGGGATTATGGGCTTTTCTGACGTCACACTCTGTTTACATGGCATAGCCCCCCCCCCCCCCCCCCCCCCGGAGGTGGAGATCTGGCGGAGGCGGAGACCAGGGTGAAGTACGAGCCAGAGCACCCTACTCAACTCGAGGCAGCCGGTGTTAGCTGGGGAGCTAGCCGAGGGGGGACGCTAACCAGCCGGTCTCCGGTTGCATTGTACTCGTGCCGAGGCGCTCGCTCAGCAGCAGCCTCTCCTGTGATGCCCGGGTGACGAAGCGGAGGAGGAGGAGGGGGGGAGAGAGCTGCGCCTTATAACTTTTGTGGCTCGTACAGATTTGCTCCACGCAGCCCGAGCTGCACGAACCGGTGCCGGTCACCAGCAGATTGTTGCCGCCTCCGTCGCTCGCTTTAAAATAGACTCATACCCGGGGTTTTAAGTGCATTTCGCCGCAAAAATTGCAGCAGTGTTAGCCTCCAAAACTAGCCCCCACATCCCTTTGTCTGTGTGTGTGTGTGTGTGCCGTGTGCGCGCTCAGAATATATGCCCTGTATGAATAAATATACACATACAATTATATACTGTATACACACATATCTAATGCATGTATTTAAATAAATGTACATCTTTATCAGAAGGTGTAGTAGTTTGAAAATTGTAGCTTCAATGAAGAAACACAACAAATGAATACAGAAATATATGTGTAGGACAGTGACTTACAATTATTTTAACAACCTTAAATATGCTAAGGAGAGATTTAAGACGTGAAAGTGGATGTGTGTGTGTGTGTGAGTGACAGGGGGGGGCGGGGCGGTGAGAGAGCGGGGGGTGCGGGCCACTCAAAACAGGTCAATCTGAGGAGGGCTGTTTTAGACAAGGTATAAAGGCTGCTGTTTTAAATGATCCTTGTGGTATTTTGACCAAAAAATGTTACAGACATTTCATTAGGACCCCAAGGAACCATATCAACTTGTGGTAAAATGGGCATAATATGTCTCCTTAAAAAAAGTGTTCCTCAAAGAAGGATAGGAAGGAATTAGGATATTTCATCCTTTAAGTTGCATAACATTAAAGGCATCTGGGATGGACCATAAGACAGTGTAAATGTTTACTGTGATCAGACGAGTCAGGTCGAAATGGACGCTGTGTACTCCAGACAAAAGATGAAAATGACCATCCAGACTGTTACCAGCAACAAATCCAAAAGCCAGGGTCTGTCATGTTATGGGGGTTGTGTCAATGCCCTTGTTTGAGGTAACTTACACTTCTGTCATGGCACCATTAATGCCGAAAAGTACAGAGAGATTTTGGAGCAGCATCTGCTGCCTTCAAGACAACAATGCAAAACCACATTGTGCACACATTACAAAGGCATGGCTGCGGAAGAAGAAGGTGAGGTTGCTGGACTGGCCTGCGTGCAGTCCAGACTTGGCCACAATAGAGAATATGTTATGCATTTTAAAACGCAAAATGCTACAACGGAGACCCTGCACAACTTAAGACTTGTTTGCAGGAAGAATGAAATGCTTCATCACTTGGTGTCTTGAGTCCCTAAACATCTTTAAAGTGTCGTGGTAAATGCTTTACCATCCCAACTTTTTTTGAAAAATGTTGCAAGAATCAAAATGGAAACAAGTGTTTATTTTTTTTTAAAAACACACAATTCATGAGGTCAAACATCAAATATGCTTTTGTATTATTTGTATTGTAATACAGGTCAAATATCACACCGTGCCTTGACGGCCCTTCAGCCAGATAAACGTCCAAGCAGGACATCCAGGCAAAAGGCAGGGCCAAAATTTGCTCACTGAAGCTGCTTGAACCACAGTGCACGCAAAGCGACTGAAAAATCATGACCTGGACATCCTGTGGTCGGAAAAATAGGGCTTCCCATTTTACAAGGAATCCATGGCCAGAAATCATTTCAGGGAGATAATGAGGCTCTTGCAGTTTAACAAGGAGACATGGTGTGTGCATCTACAGGATGACAAGTTTGCTCTGGTGTCGGCTATTTGGGACAAGTTCATCAAAAACAGCATATCCTCTTCAAGGAGTGCACCAACAGCAAAATACCCCGGAGGAAGTTTATGCTGCAGCTCGCAGAGGAGCTGAGAGCGTATAAAGACCACCAGGCAGCAGCATCAGTGCAAGGTGCCAGACAGCAGCAGAAGCAGCCACCGTAGCTGACACTAAAACTGAGGCAGATCCATGTGTGGAAACTGTAACATCAGAACAGAGGTCACATGCATCGACTGTGAGTAGCAAATGGCCAAGAACACCATTTCTCTAAAATAATAACATGATTTGGCTTAATAAGTGTTTTTTTATCAAATACCATAAAGTTTTTCTACATTTTAGATCAGTTTGTGTCTAGGCTGATTGATAATCACGTGTTTAATGTTGAAATGTTTCATTTTTTTTGTGGTTTTGTTGAATTAATTTAGAAAAATTCTGGTTTGAATGTATAGAATAATTAATTCCTACACATGAAATGAACATTGATAAATGTTTAATCAAACTTGTTGAAATGTAATCTTGGTGTTATTATAATACAATAAATGCTTTAATCTCTTAATAGGGTGTTTATCAGGAGAGATTAGAGAGTTAAGAACCTAGCGGGCAAATTGACCTCAAACATTGAAACCTTTCTCTACATCATCAACTTGATTTTGCTATTCGGCTGCTGTCATAAACTAGTATTGATAACACTTGGTTAACTGAGTACCAGGCCCTTGGAATCTTTTTTCACAGTGACTGAGAGATTAGAGAGTTTGGTGTTAGCTATTGATTGGAAGCCATGCTGGCTGAGTTATGAATAGTGTCCATTACTGTTCTGTTTTTAAGGTTAGGTCAAGTCGTGGTCAGGACATAGACTAACTCACCATCTTGCCCTTGTGGGTCCATTATAAACACTTTATCAGGCCTTACGTAGCAGCCAGAGGACGCTAAGCAGACCTGATTGATGCGCTAGTGAAGACCTCATTTGGCAAGTCCCTTAACCAATAATCATTCACGCACCATCTCATCCGCTGAGCACCCATCTGTCCTACTCACCTGCCAATAGAGTTTGAGCTGCGTGCTGATACGGCGCTCAGTGCCACCCAGCAGACAATACGGCCAGTCAGCACGCTCTTGCTGACAGAGGGAGAGAGAGAGACAGAGAATAATGTGTCCGGGAAATCTAAATCAAGTCATATGCTTGTAGCAGCTGATAATGTGCTTAGTTTTAGTCAACAAGACAACAACCTGTCAAAATGTGTTAACAATGCCCCTCTAAATGGAACAAAAGGGGAGTCAAAACCAAAACAGCAGTTGATGTAGTTCAATCAGGAGAGACTTGATAATTTCTTTAACAAATTTATTTTTACAATTTACAAGAATGTAAAAATGTTTAGTGTTTGGCATCCTAGACCCCTGTGTGATGTCATCTCGGGATAGAGGGGGTCGGAGCAAAGCGCCGCACAGAAACACCCCCCCCGGGGTCTAGACACTGGTGGTGGTTCATCGTCGATTTGATGGCCCATGTATGGGTTTTGTCCTCGTGTGGCATCCTCTGTCCTTAACCCTCACAAGAGTAAGGAAAAACTACGAAAAACCCTTCTTGAAGGGAAAACGTAGAAACCTCAGGAAGAGCCGCATGCGAGGGATCCCTCTTCCAGGACGGACAGAAGTGCAATGGATGCCAGGAGTAATGGTGTGATGTCCGGCTGTAGCTGCCTTGGCCCGTGATCCATGTTATCTGGAACCGGAAGGGGTGAGAATGATCTTCTTGGACTGGAGGAGATTGGGGTGGAGGAGGGTTAGTGCTCGTCGCTGAAGTGACACTGGTGAGGAAGAGAAGAGAGGGAACTTTTAAATTCTGACAGCTGCTGCTGTGACTGGCTGAAAGATCCCGCGCAGGCCTGATTGGAAGATTGGGAAACGCCCGCGATCAGCTGACAGACGCGGGTTAAACCCTCTGAGGCGTTCCCGAAATTTAGGACCGCCCGCAGTCAGCTGATCTGAATGCAGGTTAAGTCTTCCCTATTGAACTTACGCGAGCTTCATTTGACACATTTGAAAACATCATCAGCAGATGATGTTAGACTTGTTGACAGTGTGCCGACCTTGAAAAAAAGAGGCACTGATATCCGTCTTGGGTCCAAATGAGAGCAGTTGCCTTACCCCCCTTGGGGCAAAAGAGTCAATCCAGAGAAAACCAGACGATCCCTGTCGCAGCCGCGCCGTTTACAAAGTATCGCTGACCTTCGAGCCAGACTGATGTATTCATTAACAAAATCTGAACACCTCCTTGTGAGGGCAACCACTGTTCCATCTGCAGTCACCATCAGCCCTCACTAGACAGAGAGAGAGAGGGATAAACTCAGCTTGTCCTTGTGTTCTTTGTTGTGTCGGAGCATATAGCCTTGGTTTTCTGCCAGTCAAAACGCTTTAATGTCTGTGCTGTCACTAGCTGCATGTGTGTTAGAATTTAATGCAGGCGTGTGTGCGTGAGTGTGTGGAAAGGGGTGTAGGGCTGAATGTGTTTATATGTCCGCATGTATGTGTGTTCCATGATTGGAGCATGCAGCAAAGACTCAGATCTCCTTTGACACGGTGAAACTTTAAAAGCAACATTCTGTCATTCTGTGTGAATATAAATTGTGTCTCCACAGCTCGGAGCTTACACAGCCATAATTATATATATTTCCATGTATGTGTGTGTGTTTCCTTATTACAGCATATGAAGGAGACTCTGCCCATGATTTCTCCAGGCGTTAACACTCTCTATTATGTTTTACTGGGCACAATGGAAGTATATAATTGGTATTAGCTGGTAGTACAAGGATGAGAGACTGGTGGCAAAACTCTCAAATGTCCCAGTAAACACAAGTGGGACCAACAACATGGCTGTTTAAATGACAACCAACTATCCAAGGTCGACCATTGTTTGTCGTGCTAAGAGCCGCTCCAGGCCCTGTTTACCAGCTGAGTGTGTGTCCCAGCAAACAAGGCCAACGACCGTGTGTGATGTGGAGGTGGGTGTGTGCTGATCAGTGTTGAGGATGGGGGTGGAACAAGACAGATAAACACATTGAGGAGGGGAGAGCGCACATCATTGTACTATGTTCAGCAGTGCCCCTACACGTCCGTCACACCTCACTAGAAAATCCTATTCTTTCTTGCCATCACATTTGCTACAGATATTCATGTTTTCCAGAAGATGACCCCAAATGACTTTGGTTAACCTTCTGCTTTTCTTCAAATTTTTCTTCTTGTTTAGTTTTCCGTTAACCCGTGAAATGCCTGTCTACTGTCTCTACTATCTTAGCAGCTTATAACTGAACATTGAAGAAATGTGTCACAGCCAAGTTCGTTGCTTTTTTTTCCCAATCCCCTGGAAACATTGTCGTCAAACGTGAATGGACTGTATTTATGTCATGCTTTTCTAGTCTTGGTGACCACTCAAGGCTCTTTACACATCCACCCATTCACACACATTTGTACAGAACTTTTATATACCACACGTTACCGCACATCATTCACACAATGATTGCACAGCATGGGGGCAATTTTGGGTTGAGTGACTTGCCCAAGGACTCTTGTGGACGGAAGGAGCTAGTGATCGAACCACTCACAACCCACTCTACCTCCTGAGCCACAGAACCACAGTCTGTTCTACTTGTAGTGTTTTGTGTTGTGTTTATTTGCAGCACATTTCTCCATTTGTTTGGGGTAGATTTGTATAGGATGATATAAAGGACTTGGTAGAAGAAACAATGAATTTCAGTAGAGAATCTGGAAATGTAATATATTTTATACAGCCCCCAAAATGTTTTCCCCCCAGGACACAGGAATTTTTTTTTAAGTGGATTCCCTGGGTCACAAGTAATAATGTTACGCGATGGAACTATTAAAAAAACACGTTTACCTTATAGATGTATAAGGTCTATTGAAATATAAGTGCATATGTTTCACTGCTGGGGGAGAACCAGCCCCACAAAACAATAACTTTGAATATACCTTAATAGCTTTGAAGCTTTTGCATAGAACCTATCATCAGTCACAAATGTACAGCTGCCTTCCTCAGTAAAGCCACATTACAATTTACCAAAAACGAGGACTGAGAGTTTCAGCATGATAATGGTCACTGTCTGAATGTCATTCTGTGAGCTTTATGCACCATGATGTCCTTCCCTATCCTCCCTATGCTCAATTTATTTGCATGTTCATTCTCAGTGCATAATCCAACAAAGAATATCTATCATTTGCAGTGAGTGAGATGTTTGTAACCTAGCAGGGCTGTGTGAATCCCCCCCCCCCCCCCAAATGCAGTTTATGGCATGTTTGTTTAAACTCTAAGCGTTCATGCATAAGGCAACAAGTCAGTTCGAAGACACAAACGAGACCTATCATCTGACACAGAACACATCACTGCAGTGATTGCCAATCACATATGACCCGATATTAGTGATATCCCCCAGGCACTGGCTGCTCGAGCATGTTTTGTGCAGATGAAGAGGCGGCAACCAAAAGACATCCTGAGCAGGAAAATTAATCATAAAAGAAGCTTGTGCTTCACTTGCAGTTGAGTATGTTAAAGTACGAATATAGAGCTATCAGCTCCTATACCTATTAAATAGGAGAGAGGCCCAGTCTCTGTCTAGACTGGAGATTCATTTATTTTTGCAGCGACAGATATTACCATTCATCTGCACTGTGCATTCACCTCTGACACAAGGATGAATGCTACTAGTTCCGTTTTATTTCTGGTCAAGTAAACTTTTATTTTTATTTTTTCACTTTACTTACTTAAACTTCTGTTCTGTTTTCTCTACACTGATGTTTTACATGGTCATGTTAGGCAAGAGGCTAGCAAAAAACTTTCATGAAAAATAATTAAAATTGTACTGAGGACCCAGAGTCGGTCAGGGCATTTCAGTTTTGCAGTTTTTTAAAAATGCGTTGCACAATGAGGGCCGGCACTAGCAAAACATCTCAATCAAAACATCTCCACTTTACTTATTTACTTATCACTGCACAACAGTCACTTGGGGAAGCACTTGTCACTGCCCCTGCTGTTGCTAGGCCAAGTACAAAAAAAACAACTTAAAAGCAGGGCAATCTTTTGTTCAAGCCGAAATAGATATAATTTTAATTTGAAGGCCCAACACTCTGGGAACACGCTCAGCCCTCAGAGCTGTCATCAGTTTGTCCTTTCCATGGTAAACAAGGAGAGGAATTAAGTCAACATTGTAAAGAGCTTCCCAGTGGACTGCAGGGCTGATGCAAACAACACTCATTTTGTATCTCTCCAAATTGGTCAGGACGTTTCAAGCTGACATAAGCATACTTGTTCTCATTATGGAGAAGGGAGAGCTTCCAGTTTTAATTGCCTCCAGATCAATCAGTTGGCCGTCCAGCCTATGTGTGTTGCTAGGCCTTGACTATAAATACACTCGTTAATTTTTCTTTAAGGAGTAATGGACAAATAGTCGTATGTGTTTCCATGCTGTAATGTGAACATAAACACATCTAACAATGCATATGTACACATGTGTGACAATGTCTTTCTTACACACACATACACGCACCCACGCACACACACACACACACACACACACAAGACCATTTGTTTAATCGTTGCCAGTTCAGCACAGAGTTCATTGTGGTAAGGTTGTTAGTTCATTGTAGTTATGAAGTAGTTCTTAGTAGTTAGAATAAGATAGTTCATTAAAACTAATCCTCAACGTGCTGCCTTGATGTGACTGGGGGATTGCATGTCTCAGTGATCATAGGGACTCTCAAGTCCAGACCAAAGAGTCCACTACTCACAGCCTGAGAAAACTAAACTAAAACTTAATATATTCACTTGTGAATTGGAGTGTATGACAGCTATGTCAATGCAAAGTCCTAACAACACCAAACTTCCAAAGTCTGTACAGGTGTTTGGGGTGTCAAAAAGACCACAGAGAGCAAGTGTGATTACGATAGAACTAATAAAGACGGCTCTGAAAAAATGCTCTCCAGAAAAAGGTCAATGAACAACAAGGAATTAAATCTTTCTCACCACTTTACTCCTCTGTCTCCTCCTCATCGTCATTGGCAAAATTCTTGAGAGATAAAATAACAAATCTGATTTGTATAGATCCTTTAAAAAGGTATATCCATTATCTTCAGCATCCTACTCTGGAGGAGGAGGAAGAGGAGGGGGAAGATGAGGAATAGGAGGAGGATGAACATCCATCAGGCCCTTCTCATCAGAGGAGGGAGCCCTGGAATTATTGTCTTGCAAAACATACAATAAAAACAGCTTGTAATATATGCTCATAGACAAATATACATTATGGAGAAGCAGGAAGGTTGACACCTGGGGAAAAACGGCATCAATAAACTACATTGACATATAATGATTTTTACATGTGGTGTAAAAATAATGATTCTTTAAAATATATTGAAGTCATTTCAGGTATCCTTACACTAGCAGGGTCGGTGCGCTCTCCCACTCCACTCTCGTCAGATATGATGTCCAGGATAGTTTGTCTATAACACATTCACCAACCTCCAAACTATCCTCTGAAAATAGCAACTACATAGATGATTTAACTATGCTAAGTAGACGGAAAAACATTTGGTAACATGTTTCATGTCAGTTGTTGGTAAAAGCTACAACTAATTTTCTTTATTGAAATTGAATTTCAGTTGAGTCCAGACTAGTCTGGAATGTTCTACACTACTTACAGAGAGTACACAGAAGCATTCAAAAAATGTAGGTTAGTGAGAAGCGCTGGGCCTTGGTTTATTTATTTATGTGTGTATGTGTTATTTTACACTAAATGTAAAATTACTGGAAAACTTTCAAGTATAGAGTGTGTAGTTGTGAAATAGTACAAAGGAAATTACAGCCACCTAGAAGCCACATAACCTCTTTAGGAAAGTTAGTAGGTAGGTACAATTTGCATGGCACCCTGGCTGCCATACAGCCTGCTTAACTGCTTAATTCACTGCCACAAAAGAACATATGTCTCCCCACTGTCCGGGCGCAGAGGACTATGAACATGGGCAGTTGCAGAGTGCTAAGAAAGGATCAGATGTTCATTCACAGCATCTTGGATCAGGCTGTGGAGAGTACAAGCTCCTGTACCTTCGAGCAGTTTGGTCAGCAAGATGAGGACGTCCTGGAAGGTTCTGATGTTATTAACCCTGCTGATGTGGACTCCATCTCTGCCAACTTGACTGTGAGGGTGCTGGTAGGAGAGGAAGACTAAAGGCTCCTTTATACTTCTCCGTTTAAGAAAAAACGGACAGATAAGACCGCCCTATCCGTCGTGGAACGCCCTCTCCGAGCGCCTCGGAGAGCTTTTCGTACACCTCTGATTTTTCTAACTGTCCGTGTATATTTCGGAGACCCCACGGACAGCCCTTGCCTGTGATTGGTCCGCTAACGACATAATTTCCCTACGACGTCATTTCCGGATTTCACATTTCCGGACCTCAAATCTTCTGCTTCACAATAAACACAAACACAACTACGATTCTACGATTAATGTGACGTGTGTGTTAAGCCAGCGGAGTTGTCCGGCTACCGGTGGCTCGTTAGAGCACTGACGGCATGTGCGCACGGTCACATACGGTTATAACGAGCTTTCAAAGCGGCGCTAGCGGGCTAGCCACCATGCTAACTGCGGTGGTAACAGTGCAAAAACCCGCCGTCACGACTTTAATTCCACTTCTATCATAACACTGTTTCTACAATACCGCCAGGTTAGAAGCAAACACTGGGTAGTAGTTAGTGTCAGGAGTCCCTGCTGACTGTGTGTGGAAGCTGGGGGGAAGCTAGCTGGGAGGGGAGCTAGCTAGCTCCGTCTAGCTTCAAGCTACACGGAGCTTCAAGCTATGGAATTAGCAACACAGTTCGGAAACAAGACCTGAGAACCGCTGCGCTAAGAAACGATAACATCAGCATTTTTACCTGCTTGGTGTCACTTTATTTTATTTAGTTGCCATCGTAGCCTACACTGTGTGCATGTGGGGAGTAAAGGCCGAATTATAGTCGTTTTTTACGCACGCATCTTCTACGGACTCGTTTTGGTTTATAGTTCCCCCACAGTTGCGCGTGTTGCAACGCAATTCACTGCCAGACCACTAGCCGGAGTATTGTTTGTTGTTGAAGTCGGCTCTTCTTCGTGTGTGGCACACGTTTATTGACATCGCCACGGCGGTGCGAGGGGCGTGTTGCGTCTCTCGCGTGCGTGCGTGCGTAAAAAGCCGACTATAAATCGGCCTTAAGTAAATAAACAGAGTGGACTTCTTCTGATTACTGGTGAGGTAGGCTTCTCCAAGCTTGTCTTCTGTTGCGCCACCTACTGTTCTGGCGGTGAATTGTTTTCAACACGGAGAATGAAAAAGTGTCTGTCCGTGGTCGTCCGTAACGGATAACAGAGTAGCATAATGGAGCCTTAACTCCTACTCTTTTCACGTTATGGCCTGCAGGACCTGGTAGGTGTGAGGGGCTTATTATTGTCTACATTGGTTTTACCCAGAGCATTCACTTTCTCACAGATACTCTCCCATATTGCGTTTCTTTGAATAATATTTATATTTTTTTGCTGTAGCTCAACAACATGTTTGTTTTCCTCTTCCAGTAACACTTCCAAATCCATGGCATTAAATTTTGCTTTGCACTTGCGGTCACTCTGCTCTCTGTTATGCTCCATGGCAGAAACCAGTAACTCCAGGTCCTCAGTGAGCTTTAGCGGCGCTCTCTTTGCTTCTCCAAACACCTGGAGCTGTACAGGGATCACGGCATGACCTTGAAGCCAAAGGCTCCCACAGGGGATGATGGGAAGTTTGCTGCTCAACACGCTGACCTTCGTCTCCTGTGTGGGGCTGACCCAGAATTGTGCCTATATTGATTTAATGCACCTGAAGGAATTCATACATGCAATGAGCCTTGGGGACATGTCTATGACAAGACTGCAGCAGCTCCAAATCCTGGGGAAATTCAACCTGGACAAGGTCAGGAATGTGATTCGGAGGCTTCCCCCAACCCCCTCCCAGCACTGCGACTGCCACCCAAGCAAGACAAGGAGTCGGTCCAGCCATGGGAAGATGTGCAGGCTGTTGATGCTGTTGAACTTCCAATGGCACTGGAGCAAGGGTGAGGACTCCACGATAACAATAAAAAAGGAGAAAGTCACTATGAGGCATTTCAGGAGTAGAGAATATCCATTGAAAAAAACAAAAAAACTCTAGAAACTACAATGCATTTTAGCACAGGAGACAGCGCCCATTGGCATGAACACACACACACACACACACACCTTTTGTAATAGTTACCAGTTCAGCACAGAGGTCATTGTAGTAAGGTTATTAGATTTTTGGGGTTAGGTAGTAGTTCATAGTAGTTAGGATAGAATAAGATAAGCGCCTGGGGTCTCATTTATAAAAAAGTGCGTGGGTTTCATACTAAAAGTGTACGTACGTACAAAATCCGGAAATGGCGTACGCAAAAGATAATTCCGATTTATAAAACCGTGCGCAAGCTCACCTGAACGCAATGTTCGCTTTAAAAATCACAGTCCACCTGGAAACGTTCGTACGTGGATCTGCCTCCAAATCCGCCCTCCACACGCCCACTTTCAACCATAAATGGTCAATACAAAGCACGGCGTGAATATTAAATAATGCTGCTGACCAATGGGTTTCCACCGTGAATCCTGACAGAGTCACCGCATCAAGCGATGTGAAGAGGAAGTGAAACTTACATCTAGGTGTCTGTTAGTGAGGTGGAGGTGAAGAGCGACGTTATGGGACAGCAGTGATGTCACTAATAAAGAAAATACACTGATACTCTGCCGCTGCTGCTGTGGATAACACACTGTGTGAGATCAGAGATCACATAACACACTGTGTGAGATCAGAGATCGCTGAACCCTCGCTTCCTCCTCGTTCTTCCAGTCACATGCACACATCGAGCAGACCCCCGCTCCACTGGCACGGCAGTATTTATTTATTTAGAGCATCGGACCGATTCCCTCACATCAGTGGATCCTCACCTCCTCTGGGATATTATTTGGAAAGTTTCCTCATTTCTTAAGGCTCTTATATACTTCTACGTATCCGTTTCTCGGAGAGGTCTCAGCGGGAGACAAAGAGTCTTTTGGATTTTTACTTCTCCGACGACTATCCGTCTAAAAACAATTCCCCGCCAAACCCATAGGTGGCGCAACGGAAGACGAGCTCAGAGAAGCCTACCCCATTTGGGAAGAAGAAGTCCACGTGTCTCTGTTTACATGTTAGCCTGCGTCCCACACACTGAACCATGGCAACTAACAGAACTAAATAAAGTGACACCCAGCGTGTCAAAATGCTGATGTAATCGTTTCTTAGCGCAGCGGTTCCCCGGTCTTGTTTCCGAACTGTGTTGCTGATTCCACAGCTTGAATCTGCTTGAGGCTACATGTAGCTAGAAGCTACCCGGACCTAGCTCCCCCCCAGCTTCCACACACAGTCAGCAGGGACTCCCGACACTAACTACTATCCAGTGTTTGCTTCTAACCTGACGGTATTATAGAAACACTGTCATGATAGAAGTGGAATTAAAGTCGTGACGGCGGGTTCTTGCACTGTTACCACCGCAGTTAGCATGGTGGCTAGCCCGCTAGCCTAGCCTGCTAGCGCCGTTTTGAAAGCTCGTTCTAACCGTATGTGACCGTGCACACATGCCCTCAGTGCTCTAACGAGCCACCGTCAGCCGGACAACTCCGCTGGCTTAACACACACGTCACATTAATCGTAGAATCATAGTTGTGTTCGTGTTTGTTGCTACAAGTAAATGGGAAGTTTGAGGTCCGGAAATACGGAAATGACGTCATACGGAAATGATGTCGTTCGCGGACCAATCACAGCCAAGAGCGGTCCGTCGGGTCTCCAACATGAAGACTGATAGTTAGAAAAATCAGACGTGTACGAAAAGCTGTCTGAAGCACTCGGAGAGGGCGTTTCACGACGGATAGGGCGGTCTTATCTGTCCGTAATAGAAAAAATGGAAAGGCATAAATTGGCCTTTATAAGTAATCTCCAGTGCGCTCTGTGCGCTCTGTGCGCTCTCTGGCTCAGTCCCGTTCACTGCAGCGATCTGATGATACACGCACAGTGTTAGAAGATATTATTAAAACCTATTAATGACTCGGCACCGTAACTCTGCCGTTAAATCGAATCTGAACCTTATTTGCTTAAAGTTGTTTTATATTTTTTTAATTAAAAGGCTCGTGTGGAGCAGATACGTCGCGCTTTTAATGTAATTTAAATAATTTAATGGTTTTAATGTAAATTATGAATTGGATCAATAATCTGCTGCAGTTCACCACCTCACGTCTGTGTCGCCGTTTTCCCGTCTCCCCAAAACGCTCATAAGGGTGGGTCTAAGTTTGCGTAGAAATACGCACATTTTTCCCATCAAGTTTGTTTTTATAAATCCCAACGTTGGCGTGAGAAGTGGGGTACGCACGTTTCAGGCCTGTTTTGTGCGTACGCAACGGTTATAAATGAGGCCCCTGATGGCTTGAAAACACACACACACACACACACACACACACACACCAGGAAAAGGGATATAAGAAGGTAAGTGTGTCAATAATGCAGATTGAACACTTAATCCCCTGTGGTTCTTCTGTCACCCGGCAACAGAGGTGGCCAGAGATCAGTACACCTATTATTTAAGAAGAGAAAGAAAGAGGAGCGAGGGATGGATGAGGTAGGAAGAGGCTGCAGTGTGTGAGAGAGGGAGAGAGATGCCCAAGGCTGACATGGTGTATCTCATGTCAAGATAATAGCCCTGGTGGCCTTCTGACAGCTGTCTGGATACAAAACTTGATGAGGGATAGACGAGAGGGGGGGAAAGATGATCGCTGACTGAAATGTGGGGAATATCAGGAAACAGATATAAAATGTGTTGCTTAGTACAAAGTAGTGTAAATTGTTGGAGTGGGTCACAGACTACTAATTGACACAGTTTACAAACAGACTCTCAGACAGTTGGTCTCTGTCGAGTTTATGTGGCACTGAACCCTGTCACGCCTCACCTGTCAATTACCTGTTTGCTTTTGTTTCCTGCCAAGGATATCCTGGTCCTTTCTATCATCTACCCAGCTGTTCCTCATTCTGCAGTTTCAGCCAAAGTGTTCTGGATGTAGTGGGTGTGAATGTACTGTAATGTAACTCCACATGTCACTCTCCCTTGACTGGCAAACATGAGCAAGTCCGGACCTGCTTTCCAGTGATGCTTTAGAAAACCAATAAAAAGACTGTTAAAATAGTGAAGTGCTGCTGTGTAATCCACTGTACAGAAAGTTAAATAAATCCCATATTGTATGTGTCGTGAAACTCAATCCCCATATTCTTTTTTTCTTGGTTTGAAATACGGCCATGTTTAAATGTTGTGTTATATGGTGAAACATACATCCCTGAATAGCAATGACTCTATGCACTTCTTAAATGATACCATTGTAAATATTAGAAATAAAATCCACCATCCCCTGCCCTTAATTGATGCTTATACATCATCAAGCACAGAAATCTCAGTAAAAGCTGAGTATCCTACTAATTATTTAGACAGCTTCTCTCTGATTATACAAAGTTGCTTACATAAATGCTGCTCGTAATAAATAGGACTTTACAGAATACAATCAATGTATCATTATCAGCAGGATAGGTACCACAGTAATTTAAATTAGCTGTTATCAAACCCCATCTAAAAAAAAAAACTCTGGACCCAGAGGTTTCAGCCAACTACCGACCAATATCTAACCTTCCCTTACTGTCTAAAATCCTTGAGAAGGTTTTAGCCAATCAGCTGTGTGAGTTTCTCCAGGAAAGTAATGTATATGACGACTTTCTGTCGGGGTTTCGAGCTAATCACAGCACGGAGACAGCCTTGGCAAAACTAAGGTTACTAATGACCTTCTAATAAGATCAAGGGTTTGTGTCTCTCCCCCAACCTGTAAGATCTTAGTGAAGCATTCGACACAATTGATCACCTCATTTTATTAGCATTAAAGTAACTGCCCTAACCTGGTTCAAATCATATTTTTCAGATCGATTCCAATTTGTGCAAAGTAATGATGAGTCATCTGTGTGCACCAAAGTTTACCACGGTGTTCCTCAGGATTCTGTGCTCGGTCAAATATTATTCTCATTATATATACTTCGACTTCGTAGCATTATCAGGACACACTCCACTCTAATGTATTGACTAAACTCCAAGTATGTCTCAAGGACAAGGACAATTTTCTCCTTTAAAACTCAGATAAAACAGAGGCTCTAATACTTGGCCCTAAACACTTTAGAGAAATGTATTTCCTTACTACCAGCACGTGTCCTGACAAGAACCAAGAAAAGCGACCACATTTCTCCTGTATTAGCTTCACTACACTAGCTCCCGGTTAAATCTAGAATAGGATTTAAAACTGTACTCCACACCTACAAGGCCCTTAATAATATGGCACCATTATAACTTAAAGAGCTCATAGTACCATATCAACCCACTACAGCACTGCGCTCCCAGGATTCAGGCTTACTTGTTGTCCCTAAAGTCTCTAAAAGTAGAGTAGAAGCCAGAGCTTTCAGCCATCAGGCTCCTCTCCTGTGGAATCATCTCCCACTTTCAGTTCGGGAGGCAGACACCAGCTGTACGTTTAAGAGTAGCCTTCATTTACGATGAAGGTTATAGTTAGAGTCGGTCCAGGCTTGTCTTAGACCTGCTCTTAGTTATGCTGCTATAGGTCTAGAATGTCAAGGGACACATGGAGCTTCTCTTTCCTCTTCTCCTTCTTTATCACATTAATGTCTCATCAACACATGTTACTGACTTGACTTCTTCCCAACAGTCCTTGTGCTTTATTGTTTGTGTATTTAATCATACACACTTTCTTTTGTGTGACCAACTGTTTCTTCTAATAAATGTTGTAAATTCTAATGTCTATTTTGCTCATGTTCTCAGCTACACGTGGCATCTATTGCACTTCTGTCCCGGGAGAGGGATCCCTCACATGTGGCTATTTCTACGTTTTTTCTTCTGTTAAAAGAGTTATTTGGTAGCTTTTCCCAACTCTTGTTAAGGGCAGAGGGTGTTGCACCTTGTTAAAGGGGCAGTTTATCTAAAAAGTTTAATTTACTCTTTTTCTGCTCACCAGTATGCAGATGGAGGGGTGGGAGAAGCGTTTGAGTCCACAAAACCCTTTGTAATTTTAGGTAGTGATGTGTCCTCCCGTGTCGAGGCTTCGAAGTGTGTGTCGAGTAATCCAGGATGATTTTGTGAAATAAAACTTTTATGGGCAAACAGTGTCGCTGACAAATTCAGTACGATAGAAGTTAATGGTGACCACTTTAAATGTAAAGAAACTACAAAAAAAAAAAAACTTAAATGCCTCCATAATGCTTGTGTCCGTAAGAACCAACATTCAAATTCAACTCAAAACGGCATAATTTACAGCAAGTTTTTAATGTGTTGTCTGTGATCCACACGCAAACATGGCTTAAGAGGAAGATATCAGAGGTGAAGAAGGGGTAACTTTGACTGCAACACTGTTTACCCCTGTGACTCAAACACTTCACCAACCATTCAATTGGCATAGTGGTGAGTGGATAATGAGTTAATTTAAATTTTTCGGTGAATTGTCCCTTTAAGTGTCTGACAGACACATGATTTCAATCTTTTCATCTGACTTTGGTCAAGAGCAGAAAACAAAATAACTATTTCTTAAAGATCAAGATGTAAACCATATAACTATCAGTACAGAGTTGATTGTCATTAAAGCAAACAATGAATCATCTCCTGAAATAAAAAACACTATCAAAATAACTTTAATTTAGAAAAACAATAGTGAAGGAAAGTGACTTCACTCTGTTCTGCAGATAAAATGTGGGTGTCAGCTACATGGCCTATATCATTAGGAGAGCCTGGGCAGAAAGGCTCAGTGGAGCCTGTTGTTTATGATATTGTCAGTCAGAAACACCCCCTGAAATATACTCCATGCAGGCAAGCAGGCAGGGGGAATGGAAGCAGTGTGGCCAGCCAATCTGCATTCATTGTCCTTTTCCCAGTGTCAGCACTCTTCATCCCCACACACATACAAATCAACACATATAAACAAGAGTAAAGGGTTTGCTTGCAATACGGCAATAACAAGAAGAGCTGAGAGATGACAGGCGAGGGAGACCTGAAGAAGAGGGAGGAGAGGTTGGCGAAACAATGGAGGGGCCTGTTCCATTATGACAAAAGAAAGAAAGGGATTTGCATACAAAACAGGAAAGAGAAGGAAGGAAGGGAAAGAAATGGAGCAAGGTGAGAGATGAGAACCGAAGGTTAACGAAAGAAAACTGCTCTCCTCTCTCCTGCTAGTCCGATCAAATTCTACCTCTATCGGTCTCATTTGAGTTTATGTACTGGAGATATTTCTCATTATCTTTGACTAATCACAAATGAGGACAGTAACAAGAAGGAAATACGTCATTTGAATGACAGCAAAACAAAATGAGACTGATAAATTAGAAGGGCACATGATCATTTAGCAACCCCTGCAGCTTCCTGCCTCAGGCAAACCTCTTCTAATAAAGCAGCATGTAAAGTCAGATCAGTTTTTTTATTATGTATTGTTCACTCTCAGCTGATTCACTTGGATGTAGGTGACTTCAACTGGGCCAATGTTGGACTTTTATCAAACACTAGACATAGGATGAATACTTCTGTCCATCGGGATAGGACAGAGTAGAAGCACTTAGAGGACTTAAAGTGTTTAGTAACTGTATACATCGCTTTACACTCTTATAACACGGTCAGACTCACAATATATAGTTGTTTTTTAATAATAGTTGCTCCAGAACCAGACAGGTTGTCTTTTTTATTCCCTGCATATTTTCCTGATCAGAACCTGGCACCTGAATTACAAAGTCCACCACTGGCCAGTCCATGGATGTATTGAGGCAAACTGGGACAAAAGATGAAGACATATGCATTCCTATGAAAGCTCCTCACACTTCTGAGCTTTCTGCCTTAGATTCTGTGTTTATGTGTATATGTTTATGTTTATGCTTAGTAGGCTAGACTGAGTCCAGAACGAGTGGACATGCTGACATTCTTACATTACAACACACATGTCTGACTGACGTTTGAGTCGGATTTTGAGCTGGAAACCATTGTTTCTTATACTTTAAACATGTTGCACTTTGTTTAATATGCAGACCTAAGTTTTTTATTTTGATAAGGGGTTAAATAGAAACTTTGATATCTTTTTGAGTTGCACTGCTGACTTAACTTATAAGCCCTCTTTTTTATTTATTTTTATCACGTTGGAGTTGCTACTTTAAACCTACAGTTTTGCAGTTTAATATTTTTCTTTAATAATAATTATACGATGACATACAGTTTGTTGTTGTCAAAATAAAATTAACTGAAATTAATGGTCAATTTGATTTTTTTGGAGGAAAATTAGTCGTTTAGATTAATCGACTAATCGATAAAATAGTCGTCCGATTAATCGATAGAAAAATAGTCGTTAGTGGCAGCCCTTGTTGATATAGCTCTTTTCGGTAAATACAAGCGAGTGGGACGCAACTCATGAGGCACAATAACTTGGTTCTTTCCTTACTGGGACATAAAATGATTTAGTTTCTATAAGAACAGGCTTCCTGAGGTACACATGTCCAGTGATTTTTGTCTTTTCATGTACCCCTTAAATTATCATCCATCAGTCATGATGTTGGTTGAACATATAGACACAACCAAGAATGTGTGCATAGATAGCCAATGCAAAATCTTAATAACAATATCGGTGGTTTTACACATTAAAACAAAATAACAGCTTTCTACATCTTTAGTACTGACACTATCATTTATCAGAGCATGTGGTCATGTTTCATACAATAAAATTGCTGACTCCCTGTCGCGAATTAAATTCCACGAATTCAGAACTTTTTTTGCCTCAAAGCCTGACCTGTCCAGCTTTCACCCTAAAGGACCTAGACTTAAGTGCACTCTTCAGTCATACATGAAATCATGTGAATTGGACTGGTGTCATCAACGACAAAAATGTTCAGCTCTGCATGGACTTATTTTGCCTCTTTCTGTACATCTTTCTCTGTTCTGGTCTTACCTGTTAACATCATCAACGTCATCAACAACATTCTTCCTTTAAGGTCCTCGTAACCAGAATTCAGTTTCATTTAAGATGTGCACATCGAGGAGCAGAAAACCTGCAGATGACCTCTTCAATCCACCTCCTCTTCAATGGTCTTAAAAAAGAGCATCCAAGAATTAATGACGAGTGCCTTCCCTTCTGTTTCTAGTGCACAAACTGGTGTATCAACTAAGTCCTTTGGGACCCACTGGGCCAGATTTGGACAAGAAATTTGAAATTCTATGTTGGTGGGTCACGTTGGCTGAGCAAATGTTTTTTACACTTTAAATGTCTGTTATTGGGGAAAACCAGCAATATACAATGTGGCTGGGGCAGGTGAACACAAACTAAGGGCAGCTTACCTCCACTCCCGCTCTATAATTGAAATGCAAATTGCAATACCACTTGTAGAGCCATAATGCAAAAGGCTTGTATGACCATAATTGTTCGCGCTGCAGTTTAATTGATATAATAGCATATGTAATAGGTAAAATTCCACTTCAGGCATTTGTAATTATTTTCTACTTTATCTTATTTTGTCACATAAATGTACAGCACCACATGTACCTAGTGGATAATGGCAATATTTGTTTGCTAATTAGCTACATCAGAGAAGTTGGAGTTAATGTCAAATAAAACTGTTGTTGATGAATGTCTTTACTTTTTCAAAGTTAATTAACGTTTTGTAGTAGCTAGGCAGCTACATTGCCAGGTCACTTACACTGTTAAACAGGCAATTGCGTCATACTTTAAATACACAGAACAAACACACACACACACACACACACACACAGTGTATAGTCGTATAGGATAAAATAACTTGTTCACTTCAGAAAAACTAAAGCTTAACACGTGTCTTATTCTGTCCAGCATATTTGAATCAGGATTGCACTGCAGACCTGTTTTGCTCCCTGTCCACCTAGCATTAACAGTATATTATTATTGTTAGAGTTGGCAGTTTCTCAGAGACTGAGTATTCACCCACAAACTGTTCCATTCTTAAGGTGTATAAATGCTAAAACTGAGAAAATGCTTTAGGCACTTGGAGATTTCCAAGTTGTCACCTGAGATCTACTCACTAGACGAAAAGCAGTATTATTGTCACAGGAAACCTCTTCGGACAGGCCTAAACCCCCTGCATTTACCTACTGTTTCCGTGACGTTACCTCGGCGTTCGCCAGTGGCAATAAGCTGAGGGAAGCGGCGTTTGCGGACTTTATGGGGGATCTGGAGAACAAAGGAGAGAGCCGTGGGGGGGCTCGCTGAGCCTCGCGGAGCGATTGCGACGTGTGATCTAATTAGCATATGAATCGGAGTCCAGCCGCTGGCAAGAACCTCTCTCTACTCACCATTGGAGGAAACCACAGACCCTTGAAACTAAATGTCACTCGTGATTGGCTGGTAGAAGTGTTGCTATTGGTCACCCAATGGGTCATTGCAGTGCACACGTGGGGTCACAGCATTCCGCACGTGGGGTAAGCCCCTCCCACACAATATTAATAATAAAAATGTATATATTAATATTTATTATTATTTATTAGTAAGCCTTTACCAAAAGCATTGCAGTTAATTAAAACTAAACATTCATGTGATGCTTGATGTTATAGGTGAACATATTGTACAGGGAACAAATGTGAACAAGGTATATGTGGAGTCAAAGCTTTATTTACATACAGCAAAAATATTGTACAAAAACTCAGGTGAGGCTTGAAATGTTTCTCTGCAGCCTCTGGGTCATGACTTCTTTGTGGGACTCTGCCTGAATCTTCTCCAGTGTGTAGACGTCTGTGGTGTGTAGCTGTGAGATCCAGTGTAGCTTCCAGTCTTATATGAAATGTGGCACACAGGTCGGTGCGCTCCTGGCTGTGGAAGGATGGATCCATGTCATCTGTCCCGCTTCAATCAGCTGTAAACACATTCAGTAAAATTAGCACAGTTCAATGACAACATACACCTTTACATGTAACTGGAAAATTATTTAATGAATATAACCTTACCCTCTTTCTTCTCCGACAACTCCTGAACTCCTCAATGCTGATGCAAGGTCTGGTTGGATCAAACTGGCTCATAGTGTGTCTTTGTACGTCATGGACAGGCAGCTGGAAAACAACACGAGTAACCACTAGACGAAAAGCAGTATTATTGTCACAGTGAACCTCTACGGACAGGCCTAATCCCCTGCTGTAACCAACTGTTTCCATGATGTTACCTCGGCGTTCGCCAGTTAAGACAAGGTGGGTCTATCGGCGTTTGCGGACCTTAAGGGGGATTTGGAGAACAAAGGAGAGAGCCGCGGGGGGGCTCGCTGAGCCTCGCGGACCGATCGCGACGTGTGATCTAATTAGCATATGAATCGGAGTCCAGCCGCTGGCTAGAACCTCTCTCTACTCACCATTGGAGGATACCACAGACCCTTGAAACTAATGTCACTCGTGATTGGCTGGTAGAAGTGTTGCTATTGGTCACCTTATGGGTCATTGCAGTGCACACGTGGGGTCACAGCATTCCGCACGTGGGGTAAGCCCCTCCCACACAATATTTATAATAAAAATGTATATATTAATATTTATTATTATTTATAAGTAAGCCTTTACCAAAAGCACTGCAGTTAATTAAAACTAAACATTCATGTGATGCTATAGGTGAACATATTGTACAGGGAACAAATGTGAACAAGGTATATGTGGAGTGAAAGCTTTATTTACATACAGAACAAATATATTGTACAAAAACTCAGGTGAGGCTTGAAATGTTTCTCTGCAGCCTCTGGGTCATGACTTCTTTGTGGGACTCTGTCTGAATCTTCTCCAGTGTGTAGACGTCTGTGGTGTGTAGCTGTGAGATCAGTGTAGCTTCCAGTCTTATATGAAGTGTGGGACACAGGTCGGTGCGCTCCTGGCTGTGGAAGGATGGATCCATGTCATCTGTCCCGCTTCAATCAGCTGTAAACACATTCAGTAAAATTAGCACAGTTCAATGACAACATACACCTTTACATGTAACTGGAAAATTATTTAATGAATATAACCTTACCCTCTTTCTTCTCCGACAACTCCTCAATGCTGATGTAAGGTCTGGTCGGGTCATACTGGCTCATAGTGTGTCTTTGTACGTCATGGACAGGCAGCTGGAAAACAACACATGTAACATGACTTTATTATTAATAAACGGAAATAGCCGCGCTTTGTTTGTGTGTGTGTGTGTGTGTGTGGGGGGGGGGGGGCGGCTGAGGCTGTGAAAACATACAGGAAAGTCACGTTGATGAAAAAACTTAACGAGAACAAACTGTTACATCTAAGTAATTCATACATATTTACACATGCACTAGATCTGCTCCAGCACTCGATGCTGTATTCGTATTTTAGCAACTTTCTCGCTATCCCAAAGAGTGGCGGACATGCTTTCAGATGTAGGGTTAGCTTAGTGGTTAGCATGGCGGCTCCGTTTAGCTCTCACCTTAACTCAGGGACTGTGCGCCCGTCTTCTCCGGCTCGACTCGTCCACACCGGGCCCGCGGCTCTGCCTCCACACGCGCTCATCTTCTCCTCCAGGGAACAGCGTCGTGTCGACTTCAGCAAGTTATTTACCCCGAAAACAGAGTAACTCGTACGGGACAAGCTAAACACGACCCGCTTCCTGTCTGCGGGACACTCGACGCTGCTGCACTGTGTTTACGAGGCTGTGATTGGACGAGTCCATTAGCTGATGACGCGAGCGGGTGACGTGAGCAGCGGTTACTTCATATAGGATGAGTATGTGACTGAGGCCAGGTTTATTTTTTGTGGTGTTTAGTACATTTACACACATGATTCACGCTGTTCTGTGTTCGTAACCTTATAGTTGAATGCACTTATTGTAAGTCGCTTTGGATAAAAGTGTTGACTGTTTTAATGGAATACTGAGAAAGTTTAATAACAACAATTAGACAGTTGAAGTTCAAATTATGAAGGAATATGTTGTAGCCAAACAGCCGGCTGCTGTGTTTTGTCACTGTGCAGTCCATGGGGGATTAAATATTACACTGAAAAAATAAATCATTAAATCAATGAATGTTTCATAGCAATTTTGAAAGTAGTGGTGAAAAGGTACCATTTATAATTCATGGAACAGCTTAGTTTGCCATTGACATGTGAATTTAATGCCAGTATTTTGGGAGGACAGATATTTTTATGGAAAGCCAGTAGAAGTTTGGAGCTTACAGGACACAGATGATCATACCCAGCACCATTTCTTTGCTGGTAGAGGTGTGGTTAACAAATCCTCTGTGCATTTAACCAGCACAATTGAAAAAGTGACTGTAATCATGCCACTCTGTACAGTTGTTGAGATTTAGGATTGTTTTGGATGACAATAAAAATTTGAAATAAAGTGCATTGTTTCATTTCTTTTGACTGCATTGACCTTTGTTCGTGGTATACAATATAATTCATTATAGCACACTTACTTACTTAAGAACAATTTAAAATTTCAGGTTTAATATTTATTTTAAGCCTGGTTTACTCAGCCAGATAGTTTGTTGGTGCCTCTTACACATTGGTGTTATCTGCTCTCAGGGAAACTGATTTGCATTTGTGAAGCTCAGAGCATTGTCATTTGCATGTGAAAGCGTCCTCTAGGCTTTGGAGCAGGGGGGTCAAATCTCAACAGCTCACAGGCTTGACAACTGCAGGAACCCTGAGCGTTTCCTTTGCTGCCTGCAGATACGTGTGAAAGTCGTTAACCGAAGGATGTGCCAACACTTCTCTGCGACACAGATTGACACAAACGCTTCTTTTCATGCAGTGTAACATGAGTTTATTATTAATAAACGGAAATAGCCGCGCTGCATCACCGTTGGAAGATCCACAGCAAAAAAACACCAAAACAATTCATAAACAGTTACTTACATTCAATGGCTTAATTTTCTGCACTTTAAATCCGGACTTTCAGCGTCTCGGCCTCACGCGCAGTGGCCGCCTCTTTAATTGTGTGTGTGTGCGTGGGGGGGGGGGGAGAAAACATACAGAGAAAAGTCACGTTGATGAAAAAACTTAACGAGAACAAACTGTTACATCTAAGTAATTCATACATATTTACACATGCACTAGATCTGCTACTTGATGCTGTATTCGTATTTTAGCAACTTTCTCGCTATCCCAAAGTGGTGGACATGCTTTTCAGATGAACGAGTTAGCTTAGTAGTTAGCATGGCGGCTCCGTCTAGCTTAGCTCTTACCTTAACCCAGGGACTGTGCGCCCGTCTTCTCCGCCTCGACTCGTCCACACCGGGCCCGCGGCTATGCTTACACACGCACTCATCTTCTCCTCCAGGGAAAAGCGTCGTGTCGACTTCAGCAAGTTATTTACCCCAAAAACAGAGTCACTCGTTCCGACCATGCTAACAAGAGCCGCTTCCTGTCTGCGGGACACACGACGCTGCACTGCGTTTACGAGGCTGTGATTGGACGAGCCCATCAGCTGATGACGCGAGCGGGTGACGTGAGGTTTTCAAAGTAAATCTTCACAACTGTCCTTGTCATCTTAAAGCAGCGGTTAAAACAGCTTTTAAATTGCACCTTCATATGGGATGAGTATGTGACTGAGGCCCAGTTTATTCTTTCTGGTGTTTAGTAAATTTACATACATGATTCACGCTGTTCTGTGTTGGTAACCCCATAGTTGAATGCACTTATTGTAAGTCGCTTTGGACAAAAGTGTTGACTGTTTTTTTTTTTTTTTTTAAATATTTTTATTAGAAGGTATGGCACAGTAGAACAGGAAGCAATGTCAAATTTACATTGGGTATCTCAAAATCACAGTCAGACAATTAACAATATATAGAGACATTGACACCATAAAAACACTGTGCATCACAATGGATTAACAGTAAGGTATACAGTCTTCCTCCTAGGATGTTTTTCTTATTTTATGGACCACATGAACGTGGTCATACGAACAATACATTACACAACTCAATGAAAATAATAATAATAATGAAAGATAGATAACTGTAAATTCTATTAAATAATAATTAAGTATTAAAGCTGCACAGTATAAATAAATTAAAAGGAAAACAAAAAACAAAAGAAAACACAGAAAAAAAAAGAATAAGTAAATGAGTGAATAAAAAGGAAGAAGAAAGAGAGAAAAGAGAGAGAGAGGGGGGGGGTCCGTCAATCAGGGGGCAGAGACTGGAGAGAGTGAAAGAATGTAAGAAAAGGAAGCCACTTACTATAAAATTTGTTAGAGCTACCTTTCACCGAATATCTAATCTTTTCCAGCTTTAGGAAAGACATGGTGTCGTTGAGCCACAGTGCTAGAGGGAGCTTTAGTTGACTTCCAGTTGAGAAGAAGGTGGCGTCTTGCCAGTCAAGAAGTGAAAGCTAAAATGTCTAATTGATTAGAGGTAAACCGGTAATGATTCTCTGGGAGCCCGAATATGGCAACATGGGGGGAGACTTTTATAATCATTGAAAGTATTTTTGACATGGTATCAAAATAGTTCAGCCAAAAACAAGAGAGTAGAACATATGGGTTAAATTGCAGGATGAGGCATGACATTTGTCAGTGATACTGGGGTAGATTTGCGACAGACTCTAAACAGAACTTTAAATTGTATAAGTGTGAGACGAGCGCAGGATGAACTTGTATGAATTTTCTTAAGAGCAGTGTCCCACCAGTCATCCTCCAAATTTAGATCCAGTTCATCTTCCCAGGCAGCCCTAACTTTTGTAACTGCAGAGCAATCAAAAGACAGAAGTTCATTATAAACTTTAGAGATGAGTGATTTTTGAAGTGGATCGTGATTTAAAAGCACCTCCCATTGTAGGGTCGGCGGCGAGGAGGGAAAAAATGGAAACAAAGCTTTAGCGCAGTGTCTAATTTGAAAGTAACGAAAAAGATGAGAAGTTGAGAGATGAAATTCTCCTGAGAGATTTGTAAAGCTGCGAAAAATACCATCTTTGTAAAGATCTTTAAAACATTTCAGGCCTCTATTATGCCAAGTGAGAAAGGTTGAATCTGTAAGTGAAGGTTGAAATAAATGATTGTTCAGTAAAGGAGCTAAAGTAGATGTTGATTTAAATTTGAAGTGTTTCCTAAACTGATACCAAATTTTAAGTGTGGAGTGAACCACTTGATTATTTGTGAAGCTTGAGAGGTTGGATGGAATAGAAGAGGTAAGTAGAGCAGGTAAGGAGGATGAAACACATGACTGTGCCTCTAGGTGGCACCATGGCAGATTCACTGACTTGAACCAAAATGAAATTTTTTGAATGTGTGTCGCCCAATAATACTGTTGAAAATTCGGAAGTGCTAATCCGCCATTGAATTTACATCTCTGAAGTGTGGATTTGCGGATCCTAGGAGCTTTTCCACACCACAAGAAGTCAGAAATAGTCTGATCGATTGTTTTAAAAAACTGCTTTGGCAGGAAAAGTGGGAGACAATGGAACAAAAAAAGAAATTTTTGGCAGAATGTTCATTTTAACCGCGTTAATTCTTCCAATTAACGAGAGAGGCAAGCTCTTCCATCTTTGGAGGTCAGACCTAATTTTAGACATTAAAAGTGAGAAATTAGCAGAAAAAAAAGAGAGTTTAACGTTCTGGTTACGTTGATCCCGAGATACTTAAAGCCAGAAAGGCTCATTTTGAAAGGGACATCTGATTGTGTGAGCTGTGATGCTGAAGCATTGACAGGATAGCATTCGCTTTTAGAAGTATTCACTTTATAGCCTGAGAAAGAACCAAATCTCTGGAAAGCAGATAAGATTGTGGGAATCGAAAGGACAGGATCTGAGACATACAACAATAAGTCATCAGCATAAAGTGACAATTTAAATTCTGTGCCCAATCGTGAGATCCCAGTAAAAGTGGAGGAGGACCTCAGAAAGATCGACAGGGGCTCTATAGCTAGCGCAAACAATTGAGGAGATAGGGGACACCTTTGTCTGGTGCCACGGGTTAGAGTAAAAAAATTGGACTGAATGCCATTAGTGGAAATGTTTGCTTGTGGTGATGTGTAAAGGAGACGTATCCACGAAATGAACCCATTACCCAGTCCAAACCTCTTTAGTACAGTAAATAAATAGTCCCATTCAACCCTATCGAATGCTTTTTCAGCATCGACCGAGATCACTACCTCAGGTGTTGTTGTGGCAGTTTTAGAATAAATAATATTTAGGAGTGTTCGGACGTTAAAGAATAACTGTCGCCCCTTAACAAATCCGGTTTGCTCATGTGAGACAATAGTTGGTACAATGTTCTCCAGGCGATAGGCCAAAGCTTTAGCAAGAATCTTAGCATCTACATTTATCAATGAAAGAGGTCTGTATGAGCCGCAGAGATTCGGATCCTTATCTTTTTTTAAGAGGAGACTTATGGAGGCTTGCCTTAAAGTGGGAGGGAGAGTGCAATGTTCAAGTGATTCCTTATAAACAGCATGTAGCAAAGGGGACAATTTATCCTGAAATCTCTTAAAAAATTCCACTGGAAATCCATCAGGGCCAGGAGCCTTGTTATTTTGCATACCTCTCGCAGCGAAAGTGATTTCTTCTACTGTTAATGGTGAGTCAAGTTCTTTTGCAGCATCTGAGCTTATCACAGGGAAGATGAGGCTATCTAGGAATAAATTCAATTCAGTGGTGTTAGGTGGAGATTCAGACTTATATAAAGAGGGATTGAATGAGTGAAAGACCGAATTAATGGTTGTTGGGTCCTTATGCAATGAGCCAGATGAATCTTTTATTTGAGGGATCATACGTGAAGCAGCTTGGCGGCGTAGTTGATGAGCCAGAAGACGACTTGTCTTGTCACCATGTTCATAATATGTGGAGCGTGATCGTAAAAGAAGTCGCTCTGCATCACTAGTGGTGATGAGATCAAATTCAGTCTGTAAATCGACACGCTGTTTAAGTAAACTGGGAGAGGGGCAAGTAGCGAGTTGTTGGTCCAATTTGGTGATATTGATAGAGATTTCTTGCAATTTGGCTTTACGGGACTTATTTAAGTGGGCAGAGTAAGAAATAATTTGTCCCCTCAAGTATGCTTTTAATGATTCCCACAGCAGTGAACATGAAACTGGTTCCATATCATTTTGATTTAGAGAGATATAATCATCTATTTTAGCTGTAATAAATTTGGTGAACTTATCATCTGAGAGAAGTAATGTATTAAACCTCCAAGGTGTTGAGTACCGGGGTTGTGAAGAGAACTGAATATCTAAAGAAAGAGGGGCATGATCAGAAATAACAATAGAATGATAATTAACAGACAGTACTTTGGGAATTAGTTTAGTATCAATAAAATAATAATCAATCCGAGAGAAAGATTGATGCATCTGAGAAAAGAAGGAATATTCCTTGTTATGAGGGTTATTAAATCTCCAAGGATCAGTGCAACTGTTCCTGGACACAAAATCTGAAAGAGACCTCGCCATTGAAGAAGGAGTCAGAGTACGTGGGTTGGAGCGGTCTAAGTTGGGATCAATTACACAGTTCATGTCCCCGCCAATTATGAGGAGGCTGTTGTTCAATGAGGGAAGACGTTCAAATAGCTTATTCATAAAGTGTGGATCATCGAAATTGGGGGCATATATGTTAACTAATAAAATGGGAATATGGAATAACGTACCTGCAACAATTAAGTATCTGCCGTTTTTGTCTGATATCACCTTAGAAGCTGAAAACTGAATTGACTTACCAATTAAAATAGCGACCCCTCTGGCCTTAGAGTTGAAATTAGAGTGAAACACCTCAGAAACCCAGGGACATTTAAGTCTGACCTGATCTTTAGTACGCATGTGGGTTTCCTGCAGGAACACTAAGTCCGCTTTAAGACGTTTCAAATGAGCAAATATCCTTGATCTCTTAATTGGACTCCCCATACCTTTAATATTCCAGCTCAAGAGTCTCACAGAGGATCCAGTGAGGGGGACATCAGAAGTATTAGTATTGGTGGCCATATGTTAAATCCCTAGAGATAGAAATAGACTGAATGCGGATCCCCAAGGAAGGAAGAAGGAGAAAAAGGGAGAAGAAGAGAAAGAAAAAAGAAAGAAAAAATACACAAAAACACAAAAAAAACCAAAACACACACATTGAACCACCCCCCCACCCCCCAACTGCACTTACAACGTCCCCATCCCCAAACGATGGAGAACCCAGTGCTAACTCCACAAAGAGTCAGATCCCTAAAGCGAACACTTTCGGCTTCTGTTATTATTTTATATCTGGCTGAGATTTCCCCAGAACCAAAAATCTGAAAAGCACAGTTTGGTTGTGCTGCCCTCGACTGCTGGGAGAACTCCCAGGATGCACTGAACTCCCTCTCTCTCCTCATTCAGCAGGTATCGTTGACTAATAATAATAATAATATTATAATTGAATGATTTGTACCACTGCTGTAATTGATTACACCCTCTCGCCTTCCTTTTTCTCTCTCCCATGTTTTCCTCTCAACACAACCTGTTCAGGAAGAGGGTCAGTTTATCATTCTGGCTACATTTATATTTTCTCAATCACTCACTCTGTTCATGGACTCCAGCTTCACTTCCTCACAATGTTCAGAACCTGCCACTGCACTCGCCACACCTGCACCTCATCACCAGAACCCAGTATATATACAGCTGCTCACACACCACCTCCCTGCTTCATTGTCTCAGTACCTCATGTTGAGCTTTCCAGCATTCAGTCCTCATGTCGTCCTCCTGTGTGTGAACATTGCCTCTTTTGTTTCCGAGGTTTTTACTTTTTGCTCATTTTTAGGTTTTGGGGATTGTGGACTGTGAATTTCCCTAAACCTTTTCATCACTGACTGCCTTCCTGTCTGGGAAATCTCCCTGCTTTAAAACTCAGGGTTTGATTTGATCTTGCATGCAAGTCTCTCTCATCACAACAACACAGTGTAAAAATACCTCAAAGCTTTTGTCCAGTCCGATACACTTTTATGCAGCTTGCTGTTTTGTTTGTGGACACTGTATTTCTACAGTAGGTGACAAAGCAAAATTAATTCAATAGGTAGTTTACACGGATAAAGCCAAAAAAGTTTCCCATTTTTGCAGAATTCATTTTGAATTGCTGCACCTTTCCGACTTTTGACAGAAAGAGCAGGAAGACAAGGAAAACAAGGAGAAGTGGAAAAAAGTATGCAGTGACGACAATGAAAGCATGGTGGAATGCACGGCAACTAGCAGACATCAGACAGACGCATGAAGCCAGGCCGAGCACGCTACAAAGAAAGGAAACAAGCTGCATCAAGCACACTGTCACCCCTAACAACTACATTTCATAAACAGCAAATGCTTTGTTGCCACTGTTAATATCTTTCCCCCAACGGTGTTCTCCATCTCTTGGCTCCTATGAGAGGAGAAATTAATGAATGCCAACTGTCCCAGTCTGAGGGGAAGGTACGGGTGTAGGAACATAAGAACAAAAATATCTGTCAATGGTGATATGCTGAGTGAAAATGTTACTCATCTCTTCAGTAAGATGTAGACATAACGATGTCTAGTTAGTTTATTTATTTGATTTGACATGGACATAACAATAACATTGGAGCTGTAACATACGATTATGCTCAGGCACCAGATGCACTGCATTTAGTGTTTATAAGGAAATGCTAATTTGCAACACCTGTCCATAGGAGGCTATACACCAAAGACAATCATTTCAACACTTCTGATCTATAAAAAATCATAGAATTCTCTCATCTGATGAAAACATTTGTCTCTATGAAAAATCTAAAGTTGGCGTTTCACAGAAACTGTAATACTGTGCATTGTAATTCAGCACCCATGGAAAGAACAAAACCAATGACAGCCTCCAGTTTCACAGCTGCTGATGGATCTCCTGTGGTGTGAGCAAAGTTAGAGGTATAGCAACAAAAAGGTGGAGCTAATTAAAAATAAAGAACTGTGTGAGAGGTTTCTGTACCAGACAGCTTCTGATGATCTGTAAATGATCTGAAAATTGAATCCAGCTCAAAACACATTTGATAAAGTTTAACATTACGCTGCATGTACTTGGATTCTGTCATTTCAAATGAGGCTGTAACATAAAATTATTATATTTCTGATACTTTACTGCTTTTTATCATTTACACCTCATGACCTGACCCACATTCATCACAGTTTTAATGTATCATTTAATATTATGTTCCATTGCAACTACTCAACAGTGTCAAGGGAGACAAAAGGTTGGACACATGATACGTTGCAAATTCTTAAAAACAGTTGTTCAGCGCTCTGCTCCGTGCAGTCCAGAGTAATTGCCTCCTCCTTGAACTCTGCTGGCAAATGGGCCTGACGTTTTCCTCTGGTATCCAGATCCTCACTCCCCCAAGCACAGCTTACAAAAAGTTGCTCCACGCTGTAATTGTGAGAATGACTGTGGACTCCATACCGGTCAGTGAGGTCATGCTGTTTTAAGCCCAGTGCATGATAGTTCTGAGACACGGACATCTCATCAATGGTCTACAGGCAATGAGTCTGTTCAAAAGAAATTCAAAGTTAGGGTACATAATGTTTCTCTTAACTTATTTTAATTCCATCAGCCCTTATCTTTGACAACTTGTGTTGTATAGTTGACTATATAACAAATACATTATACTCCAATATATTACAATAATATCAGTAAGTAACTAACATGTATAAAAATGGGTATAATACTACAGTATAAACAATGTTTATTATTATAAAGAATATTGCTGCGGTGGAAATTGGCTCTGCTGAGCTGCCTCTGTGCGCACACCATACAAGGCAGTGCAGGCTCTATTTGGGCCCAGAAGCACTTACTGTATCTGCTTCTACTGCTAAACTACTGCACATCACAACAATCAGGAGTACAGTATATGACAATAACAATAAATAACAAGTAGGTTGGCTTAGTTCTAGTTTCATAAATTTGAACTGCTCCCTCCTTTAATATTCGCCTGTCTCAGACTGCGGCTCAGGAACATCCTCTTTTTTTTCAAATGCCGGCTACAAACATGGATATGGTGGAAGTTTGTGAAGTTTTCCCTCCAGATAGCAACAATCCATTTTCGCATACAGCAATGTTCAGCTGAAACTTATACTTATTTTTCTGAGACGCCGTCGTCACTATTCAAAAAGCAGAGCGGAATTAAGGGAGCTCGCTGAGATTTCACCAGAACCAAGTCAGCACCACCAGAGGCAAATAGTCCATTGGTGGACTAGAATTGGCAGTTGCGAGTATTATAATTAGAGCTAAATGGAAGTCATGGAGCTTGCGGTGTCTGTGTGGTTCATCTCACAATGAAAAAAGAGACACATTCAAAGGAAGAGGGCACGACTGCAGAGGCTCATGGCATTATGTTCACAAATGGTATAAAGATACTCACAGAGGAGCCTTAAGTGAACATATAAGCATTACTGAAATGTTTCCTCCATATCTACTAGAATATATGTTGTGTCTTACATACAATCAGGGGCGGAGCTAGGCGGTGGATTCTGGGGCTGCAGCCCTGAATGTTTTCTCAATAGCCCCCAAGCTATTTTTACAGTAAAAAAAAATAATAAGGGTGTATCCCGGGATATTTTCTGTAGTTTACCCAGTTACATATGTTCCTTTAATGCATCGCCTTGAGCTAATGGTAGATATGTAGCTTCCCTAAGACCTTTTTATTTTTTATTTATTATCATTAGTATTATTCTGTATTAAACTGTATGTCAACTGTATTCAATTTCTTTTTAAATACCTGTGTTTTCTATTTTGTTTTGTTGTTTATAAAATATGTTATGATGACTTATTTTTATGTAATTGCCTTGTTGTTGAAATGTGTTATACGAATAGACTTGCCTTGCCTTACAACATGCAAAATGGGGGGAGGATTTTTTTTTTTAGGGCTCTCTGGAAAATCCTTAATGGCTGCACTTTGCTGTTTCTTGGATCTGTCTATTTCTGTAACTGTCCACTTCTGACCCCACCCCAATGGTGAAGAGGTAAGAGGAAGAGCAGAAAAGGAAGCTGGCAAAAAAGAGGTACAGGTGAATGAGATGGAGAAAAGAAAGGGACAACAAAGGAAGCAAAAAGTAAAAGAGGGGAAATTGGAGAGTTAAGATAATAAAAACGAAGAGCTACAGAAGCAGAAGAAGAAGAAAGAGGTAACAGGGAGAGCGATGAGGAGTCTTGTGGGAGCTGCAAGCTGCTGCTAATGGAGTGCTCTATCTGCTGCACAAGGTCAAGAAAACAATCTGAAGAAGCCAGCCACAAGAGAATCTGCAAATGTTTTCTTCTTCAGCAAAACCCTGCTTCACCTCCTCACTGGGAGCTGCCCAATTCACGGAAGCTGCACCAGAACTGGTTTCAAGGGCTTATTAAAGGTGAAGGTAGAGTTGGTCATTGTTTTTTCTGACAGAAAGCTGGCAAGTATTTTTTCACAGAAGACAAAAGAAATATCTAAAGAGTTTAATGAAAATGTAAATTATGTGAATGGCATGCTGTGGCCTCCATGTTAGGACCAACTGACTGTTTCTGAGCTTCACCTCTTGGCATTAATGCACAGATGAGTATAAAAATCGCAGAAAATGCAGAAATCGATTCTCCCTCCAGTTTAGCTGTCTCATACTGTATGATAGAAACTACAACAAATGTGAAATGTTTTGTATTTCCTTGTGCACCGATTTGGTACAAAACTGTTGTTGTGAGTAGAAAAACATCATTTTTGGATCTTAATTTGTGCACGTTATTTGTCAGTCTCAAACATGACTGTGGAAAATTTTACAATATACTGCATTCAGATTTTATTACTGATCAGAATGTGTCATCCAAATCATCCTTTGAAAACTTTATCTTCAAGCAGAAGATTTCTCTTCTGAACATAACTCCTGTTCTGTGCTGCTAGCAAGGATACACTTGATCTTGGCAAATTTTTAATTTTTACTGGATTATGGTGATCCGCTCTTCCTCCTGTAACCTCTGATATTTGTATGTTATGTTAAGTACTGATAGGGCCAACAGTGTTAGTGGGCCTTCTGACAACATCATTTTGTTGATTTTGGCATATCTATGGAAAAAAGCGGTACAGTTTCCACTGTCACCTGTTGTAAAAACCTCAGTCCAGTCAGCATGTTAATTTGTTTTGGAAGGAGTGAAAAATACACAGCAGCTCTCTTTTTTCCCCAGTAAATTTGGTTTTAATGGATTATTTAACCCTTTAAAACCAGGGTCAAACATCATGATTGTTTGCTAATCCTAACTTGTGATTGGTCAAACTTTTGTATAGTGCATCTTCAGCTTGAGAAGGTAGTGTGTACGACCCCCAGTTATTTAAGCTTCTTTTTTGGATAGTGGGTGAATATGAAGGGATGCCCATGTTTTTATACAGTGTATGCACTGGAACAATGAAAATTCCACCTAGTGAACACTGTGTACAAATTATTGCCATGCAGTAAACCTGGCAAAGGTCTGTGTGCATTTATGGAAAACGCACTGGCATATGAATCTGAATGCACAAACATGTGCACACTAGCCTAACTGTTAAAATTTAAGTTAGTTTGATGCGGAAATACCAAATATTATATTTCAGAACTAGCATTACTGCATTACCTGGCTATATGGGAAGATGATATCAGGTTCACACCACAGAATCATATGGTGAGTATTCACCGGGTTTTAGGTAGAGAGGAGGACTACTGGCAAGTTTGACTATATAGTTGCTGTGTTGTACATGTTGTGGAAAATCCGGGGAAGCCAGCAGAAGAGAAGAGAAGTACTGGCTGAGGTAACTACAACTGCTGTGGTATGTGAAGCCCTGGAGAAGCCAGCACCATTATGTGTGGGTCTACAAGCCAATCCAGAAGAGCACACAGCTCCGGGACTTTCACTGGTTCCCCCAGGAGCAGTGTCTGGATGAATGTTTTAACACAAATGTCCAATGAGAGCTTCCCAACTTTCAACGGACTTTACAATGGCCATCCCCCAAGTAAAATGTCCGATGTCCGATTGAGAATACAGAGGGAGAGTCGGAAAGCGATCCTCCAGGAGTGGGTGTTTTGAGATCCTTTCTAACACATGACAGATACAAAAATCAAAAACAAAAATAATAAAAAAATAGCGGTGCCATAAACATAGCTTTTGGTTGTAAGTACAGACATTGTTTTCGATGGGCTGTAAACAATCTGTGCAGCAGCCTGCTGATATGCCAACCCTCACCTGAACGCTATGGAGACTTCTGTGCTGTTGTAAACGTGTCTTAGCGGAGACTTTCCAGCTGGGTTGTTCATGTGTGGAGGAAACCTCTGGAGAAATTAAGTCCTGACCCAAATCTGGACATTCTATGAATTTTCTGCAATGACACATGTTATGATTTTCAGCACATAAATCAACAAACTAAATAGCAAAACCATTCATCTTCTTGATGCGTGTTCCAATTACGACCCCATGTAAGTCAAGCAAAACTAAATTATTTTGCATTCACACAAAGAACTGCAGCACTTAGTGAACATTGAGCAGCTGGAGTCACTACCTCTAAGATTCAGCCCACGCAAATACAACCAGCTGGCAACAGTCACAGAGCTGTCTCATCCATCAGTAAACAACTTGATATACACTTGAAAGATGACGACAGCTCCGTTGTCTCTTTAGCAGAGACATCCAACTAGCTGAGGATCTACACATGCATTGGGTGTATGATATACTGTGACAGCTATCACATACACACAAGGACCTCAGCTACGAAGCAAATTCAACATACCCTGGATATCTTTTGCTTATCTGGCTTCATTGAACCTAACATTGACTGTACTGGTAACATCCACTCAGCTGGACACATGACACCCTAATGACACAGCACTTCAGTACTCCACATGTACGTCTAGGCACTTGAACTTTTCCAGTTTTTATATATTTGTAAGCTTTTGTTAGTATTGTAGAGTTGGATTATGAAGAAAAAAGAAAAGAAATTATTTCTAAAATGATTGTAAACAAACAATTTTATATATATAAACGTGAAAAAGGGAAACTCAGGAACTGCTTTTATTCTGTTTCTTGAGAGACAGATGCACAGGGCTGAAATCCGCACCCTCCTACTGGTTATGCTGCCACAAAGGGTGATATATGCGTTTCAAACATGACTCATCAAAAGAGGAGGGATGGTCATTGTTGAGTTAGTGGCTATTGGTCTTTCGAACTCTACATCCCTCATCTTTAAACTAGTGTTCAGCTCCTACACATGAAACTCGGAGTGAGGGATGTAAGAACAATACATTTACATAGGAAATCAAGTCCTGTAGTATTTAAGCAAATCTACTCTGAAGTCTTAAAAGACTGGGAATTTACCAGATTGATCTCAGTGTCTTTATACTCCAATTCCCAATATAGGCCTCCAGACGCTTATTTTACATAACTTGCAACACTGTAAGTGACTCTTTGTTCCTGTCCATTATCAGGTCCAATGTTTCTTCTGCAGTCACTTAAGACACAAGCTGTTTTTTTCAGCTAAAGTCTGAGTAGTTTAGCAATAACTAAAATCGACACAACATACAATAGGTCAAACCTCTTAAAGGGGTCTTATTATGAAAATTCCACTTTTGTAGTGCTTCTACACGTTAATTTGGCTATCTGGCATGTCTACCGACCTAAAAACTCTGGGAAAAAACAACTCAAGCAATTTGTTATGGTTCCTCTAAGTCAGAAACGTCATGCTTGAGTGACTGAGAATGAGCTTCCGTATCCTTCTCTCGTCACAAGCGAAATGGGAGTCTCTCTTACATGGTCTTTACAATGCACATAATTAGTTTGCATGGCTGTACAAGTCATTAAAAGAAGTTGCTTGCAAGGAAATCATGCTGTTCCGTGTCCAAAGTAATGGATCTGAATCACCCACTTGGGAATTCTTCAAACAGAGCTATTGAAAACAACAGTTCAACAAGACCGCGGTACCGCTGCGCTAAGAAACGATTACATCAGCATTTTGACCTGCTGGGTGTCACTTTATTTTATTTAGTTGCCATCGTAGCCTACACTGTGTGCAAGTGGGGAGTAAATAAATAAACAGTGGACTTCTTCTGATTACTCGTGAGGTAGGCTTCTCCAAGCTTGTCTGCCGTTGTGCAACCTACTGTTCTGGCGGTGAATTGTTTTCAACACGGAGAAGTAAAAATGAAAAAGTGTCCGTCCGACCTGTCCGTTCGTCCGTCCGTAACGGATTACGGAGTAGCATAATGGAGCCTTAAGAGTTTTGCTACGCCACGTAAGTTGTTTTCTGTTTCCTCCTTGAGAGTTATTTTTGGTTTGTTAAAGTTTTCTAGTTTAGCTTCGTTTTGTGTTGTTTGTAATCTGTTTTTCTTCCTCCCTTTTGGAGCGATTTATGTTTAGAGAGTTTTAGTTAGTTTGTTGAGCTTCCTGTTTAGGTGAGCCTTTTCTTTTGTACCGTTTCATAGTAGTTTGATTTTCCTTCTTCGGGAGCGTTTTATTTGTATGCAAATTCTCCCCTTTGTATGATGTACGATCAATCATGACAGAAAGTCCCATAATGAACGATAATTCAGTAATTTTGCGACACTTTGTATTAGGAGTGGTATTCAGTCTTTGATACCATCATTGGTCTCGAATATCTCAATGTACTTAAATTCCCGACAACGTAACATCTTGCCCTTAGTGGTTTCGGATGACGTTCTCCCGACGCTCACGGTCAGCCCTGCATATTTGCTCATTTTGAAGTGTTTGTGGCTAAAAGAAAGATTTGAGAGAGAGAATAATTTTGATGAAATGGATGCTGGAATGAAAGGTGAGGACAAGGGAGAGGCGTATTCAAATGCATCGTGTGAACAGGTTATTTCCAAAGTCAACTTGATTGAAACAAAACATCAAACCGCCTCATCACAGACACGCTTAATGGGCTCGGGCACATATCAGGGTGTAGGTTTAATTTGACTCTGTTGGGGCTGTGTATGTTTACCTGTCCCTTCTCCCTCCTCTTAGAGGGAGAGCTGTTGCTTTTGCTTTTATGAAAGGCCAGCCCAAATTGTGTCTCTATAGTTTTCACTAACCTTTATATTTGTATGTATTATCATTGCCATTATTCTTAACCTATGTATTTTAATTGCCTGCCCAGTGGTAATATTTTCAGAGATGTAGTTATGCACTGTCCCTGACTAATAAAGTAAAGTACTCTTTGGTGTTATGTGTAATTTTGGTTTGGCTGGGGAGTAGTTATCCACACCGTCCTTTCACACTGAAGATAAAACATCACCTCAACCGCCAGAGTTTTTGTTTTGGCAGAATCCCATATATGTTGTATATTGAATTTGTGTAGCCACTCCCGGCACATTACACCTGTTCAATGCCCATCTCCACCCCGTGGGGTGCTGTCATATTTTTAAGCCATATGTTCTACTCATTTTCAGCTCCCAAATATTGAGCATATAACAGCAGATCAGACCCAGCAATCCTCAGTGCTGGGTGAAAGTGGACAGGGAGCTCTAAGCAGAGGGCAGCCACCAGTTAATTCTGATGTTGCTTTGGTTTCCCACAGCTCGAGGTGCAGGGATAGAAACTTGACAACAAAAATTACAATATATCAACAATAAAAGTGGTTTAAGAGAGTTTTGGGGAGTGTGCATGTGTGTTTATTCACGCTTTTATAAGGGTGATGGAGAGGGAGTTACCAGCTGCAGCATATGTCTTTGTGCTGCAGGACAATTTGGCATCTTTCAACAATACAAAGCGCAGTTTGCCATTGGGAGGTAGAAAGTTCAGATTAGGTCCATCATATGCTCTTGATTCATGGGCCTTACTGTCTAAGAGGGAGGTAAGAGATGACATAGTGTGGGAAAGGGGGAGTCCTGGACAGAAGAGGATGAGGAGGAGAAGGAAAAGGAGGCGGAGATTGAGGACTTGTTGAAAGCATGTAGCATTTCCAACTGTTCTACACATTTGGGAGTCTCCTTAGAGAGATCCTGGGGTGTGTAATTTTCTATGTCAGGGGTCTTCAACGTTTTTCAGGCCAAGGACCCCCAAACAAATGGAGAGATGGAGCAGGGACCCCCTACTATATAATTGTGTTACAGCAAAAACACGCGATGTTGATCTCAAGGATCAACATCGCTTGACGGACGCAGGAAGTGAAGAGCTTGTCCTTGTCACGCAAAACGCATGCAACGCGGAGACGTGTGCTTGGTCATTGATCGCTCTCTTCACGAACCGTAACAGGCTTCAAAATGCCTGTGCCAGAGGCCGTTAGTGCTACAATGTAGCCCTAGTTCAATTTGTTTTTGAACAAAATATCTGATCTTGCAATACATTATGTTGACTTTTTAATGGTAATTTATGCACTTGGTTTGTATAAGGGGCATATATTATTACTTTTACCTATCCATTCACATGACTCTAAGGAAACCCTGGTCTGGTGCACTTCAATGAAGGCCTCCATCCATTTATGTCCTACAGTTGCAAGCAAAATTATTCAACCCCCATTGCACATTAGGTTTATTGGCAAAATATACAATGTCTCAGCTGTTTGCAATAAACAAATAATACAAGAAGTGTTTAAGTAGTTCAATGAAACTAATATTACAAGGGGTTTTATCCAAATTCAACACAGAATGCTACTTTTAATGAATACTGCAGTTTCAAAATTATTCAACCCCTTCATGACAAGCATCTTCAGTACTTAGTAGAGCACCCTTTTGCCGTTATGACCTGCTGCAAACGTGATGCATAGCCAGACACCAGCTTCTGACAGCATTCCTGAGGAATCTTAGCCCATTCCTCATGGGCAATGGCCTCCAGTTCAGTAATATTCTTGGGTGTGCGTTTTGCAACTGCCTTTTTCAACTCCCACCAGAGATTTTCGATGGGGTTCAAGTCAGGCGACTGTGACGGCCATTCTAGAATCTTCCATTTCTTCTTTTGAAACCAAGACTTGGTGGACTTTGAGGTATGCTTTGGATCATTGTCCTGTTGGAAGGTCCAATGACGCCCAAGCTTCAGCAGACGGCATGACGTTTTCTCCTAATATTTCCTGATACTTGACTGAATCCATCGTGCCCTCCACACGCTGCAGGTTTCCAGTGCCAGAGGCAGCAAAACAGCCCCAAAGCATCACCGAGCCACCGCCATGCTTCACTGTAGGCAGGGTGTTCTTTTCAGCATATGCTTCATTCTTCTTCCTCCAGACATACCGCTTATCCATAGGCCCGAAAAGTTCCAGTTTTGTTTCATCGCTCCACAGAACAGAATTCCAAAACTTTGGTGGCTTATTTATATGGTTTCCAGCATATTGGAGCCAACTTTTCTTGTGCTTTTGGGTCAGTAGTGGTGTACGACTTGGAGTCCGGGCATGGAACCCTTCAGTGTATAGTGTGCGCCTTACTGTGGAAACTGAAACCTCAGTGCCTGCTGCAACTAAGTCTTGCTGCAGGTGTTTTGCAGTCCCTCGAGGGTTTTTGACCACTTGCCTCCTCAGGAATCTGATGGCAGCCGCTGATAGCTTCTTCTTTCTGCCACGTCCAGGTAGTGTAGCCACTGTTCCTTCAACTTTGAACTTTCGAACTATGCTTCCAACTGTATTTCTAGAGACATTCAGTACTTTTGATATCTTTTTGTATCCTTTACCTTGTTTGTGCAAGGCAATGATTTCTTCTCTGAACTTTTTTGACCATTCTTTTGACTTAGCCATATCTCTGACATGCAGTCAAACGTCACTCTCAACAAACCCCTAGCTAGTCCAGGTGTTTATGTGTTTTATCTCAAGCACACCTGAACTAATGAAGCCCTTAATTAGTTGCACCACGTGTGCTTGAGAAAGGGGGTTGAAAAGAGTGCTCTACTAAATACTGAAGATGCTTGTCATGAAGGGGTTGAATAATTTTGAGACTGCAGTAGTCATTAAAAGAAGCATTTAGTGTTGAATTTGGATGAAAAACATGGTAAAATTAGTTTTATTGAACTATTTCAACTGTTCTTGTCTATTTTGTTTATTGCAAACAGCTGAAAAATTGTACAATTTGCAAACAAACCTAATATGCAATGGGGGTTGAATAATTTTGCTTGCAACTGTAAATGTTGCCTATGAGCATAAAGCAGGGAGTAATTACTTCTGTCAGCACAGCTCAATTAGAAAACCAACATGGTAACATGTAAATGGGAGAGAGGGTTACATTATGTCAGCTTAAAGTTGTCAGTCACTGTCGACAATTATTTCATTACCAACATCAAGCAGCAGGGATGAAAGCCAGCATACAGCATCTAAGCTATTTTTATGTGTGCTGTGCTCTCAATCTAGAGCCTTGATTAGCAGTGTCATGGATTTATGAAATTATCCTGTTCATTATATTTTTATTTGCTACAGGTTTAAAAAATGGAAAGAAAAAAACAAATCAACCGTCGCACGTAAGAGATTCACCTCTACAAACACTGACAAAGTTCATGCCAGATCTACTCACCACTGGTTCAGTTTAGGTGTGACTGAAAAAATATGCTCCATTTCCATGTCAAATCTATAAGATCGCTCAAAAACCTATGGTCAGTGGTGAACTGTTTGAGTCCACAAAAAACTTTCAGGGCTAAAGAGCATTGCAGCCAAATTCAATACAATTTAATTAAATGTTGACTACTTCTTCCAAGGTAAAAACTGAAAAAAAACATTAAATGCCTCCATACTGCTCCTGTGGTGTCATTTAGAAGAAGGTCATTTACACCATGTTTTTAGCCTTAATGTCTTCTGTTATCCTCGTCCGGGGCTACCCTGGGGGTGCATCTGAATAACAAATTGGACTGGTCAGACAACACTGAGGTCCTCTATAGGAAGGGAAAGAGCAGAATGTTCTTTTTTTAAGAGGTTCAAATCTTTTAACATGTAAAACTAGGCTGCTACGGATGTCTTAGTCTGTAGTGGCCAGTGTCATCTTCTTTGCTCGGTCGTGCTGGGGAGATGTGGCAGCAACCAACCTAACAAGTTGGTGACGAATGCCAGCTCTTTGGTAGTAAGGGAACTGGACTGTGTGACTGAAAAGAGGACTCATCCAGCCATGTGCCTTAAAGGGATTCCTCCAAGGGACCCCTTTGTGCCATTAGGCTGCACTATGCCACAACACCTACAGTCAAACACTGAAAGCTATATTTTAGGAAATAACTGCTTCCAATTTTGTACTCAATTTATTACAAAACATGGACAAATTGCACATGAACACAACTTTGATTCCCATCTCTGTTTTGCACATTTTAGAAAACCTTTTGTATACATAGCATTATTTTTTACACTAAATGAACCCCTTGCGCTGCTACTTTCCGGTGCTGCTGGGTCATTAGTGAATTTCCTCTACGGATGATAAATAAAGGTACATCTTATCTTATTCTTTACTTGAATCTTGGTGAGCCTGACTTGCTTTTGGCAGTTGCTCCATATCATATCCATTGATATGTTCAAGACATTCACCACCTGCTGCCTGCTGAATGTGTGTCCCTCATTGCATGGCCTTGGCCAGCTTGCTCTGGGCTCAATGTTAGTTCCAGGTTAATTACTGATTGATAATCCCCTCACCCCATTTGTGACAGATAGCAATTCCAAGCAATAGATGTAGCGACAGCATCATCAAGAAGAAAAAACACAAATTGCTCTAAAAATTCCAGGGGCAGGAAGAGGTAACTAGAGTGGCAACTTCTCCAAGCTTTTTGAGCCCTCAACAAAATCTCTCACTGTCTAATCTGAGGCCCTTTGAGTGGAAACAGTTTAAACTGTTGTCCTTACCACAAAATCTGATTGTAACTCCAGGACAATGTGTTTGTATGTACTAATATTGTTAGAGAGGCTGAGGTTATTTATGTATGGATGACGGTAAAACAATTAGCTGATTGGCTAAATTGGATGTATCAATGTCCTCCCAGCCCCTCACCCGTTCCTTCTCGCTTCCCACTTGTCTTTTCATCCATTTCACTTTCAACACAGACTCATACATATAAACTCAAGTGTGCACAAGAGCATATACAAATTACATTGTTGGTAAACTGTTTTTTTTTACGCCACCACACTTGAGAAGTGGACTAGAGAACATAATGTTTGGAGGACAATGGCTAATGTTGAACCTAAAAGCCTGCTGTGGGTATGAATCATCTTCTAGTGTTTTGCTGGTAATATATGCATCCCTGAGAGGCAGAAATAACAATATTTATCTTTGAGTGTGTGTGTTTGTGAGAGGTTGTTAAGTGAGTCGGCTGTCTTTCTTTAGACTTTTGAGTGACAGCTATTTTTCCCCAGACATGTCTTGGCCTACACAAGAGTCAGAAACAGAGCGAGGCAGAGAAAGATGGAGGTCGAGGCACAGAAAGACATTCACAGACAGACAGACCAAAAATAGTTTTCAGCACATGCCAAGTGACTTAATTTGCAGTTATCCTCATTTTATTGCCATTATATTTATTTGCCTATTTCTATTGTAATGCAAGTAACATTCCACCAGTGTCAATCTCTGTCGGCAGAGGTAAAACAGACACCATATGCTACTTGTGTTACATGATATCTTGAGGAATCATCACAAACGCAAATTATTTAGAATATTCTTTCACATCATTCATTCATCCTGACATTGTAGCCTATTCATAAAAACTGATTTCTGCGGTATTCAAAAACAAAGTCATGTTTGTCATCATGATCCAAGCAGTATGCTGACTTTGATCTTTGATAACCTGTGAAGTTATGTCTATTGTCCACACGTGATGGCAATTTTTTTGATGCTTGCATGTTGGAAGATGGCAACGTTTTGGAAGGAAATTTTGTTTTATTTGCATTATTTTATATGTCCTTTTTCCCAGTAGCTGGAGTATGATGGGAGCTGCATGTGACTGAACAAATGGGAGTGTGTGAGTGGGCATGGACAAATGTACGTGTGTGCATGAATTAAGTGAAAGGTTAACTTAGAAACACAAACTACAGGAAACTGCGGTCAAACCAGTTAGGAAGAGAGAGATGAGGAATAAAGTTGAGATAGTGAGGAGGAAAAGAGCATAGTCAGAGATGTTGAACTCACAGCACAATGAAGAGTGGGAGAGAGAGAGAGCAGTGGATGATGGCAGGAGGTGGAAACACTCATGCAGCTTTGTCAGAACCTGGCCCCTGTTTTCTGTTGCATATAAATAGCTGTTTATATTTGTTTCATATATTCTGTTTGCCTGTTGTTGTTAGCCGCAGGGTATTTGGGTAGCACTGGCCCTAGCTCTTAAGATTGTGTGTGTGTGTGTTATATATATATATATATTTGTTTTCCAGTCCTTATGAGAACCAATTTAATTTTCTAACCTCAGACAAGGTCACGTGATTCATCTTGGCCTGTCATTACCTGCCTCAAGGGTGGTAGAGGTTTGGGACTTGGGTTAAGATGACGTCTACCATGGTAGACACAAAAGTCTGGTGTGAATCTGACAGGCCTGGTTGAAAGAAACAAACGGGGAATGGGATACAAACCCTATTAGAAAAGTATCATTACATGACTCTTGAGTTTTTTTAGTCTGTCTTCAATAACAGTGGTACAGTCTCATCCAGAGGGCTTTATCTAACTGTTTTCCTTATGGGTGAGGTTATACATAAAGGATGCAATATATTGCAGTTATAAGTAAAATGTGAAGAGATAGCTGTCAGTAATTTTCCCAGTTTCTGGCTCGATTCATCACCCTTGTTATACATTCATCTTTTTTTCATCATTTTTTACATTATGTAAAAAAGAAAGCACAGGAAAGACTGTTCATGTTTCAGTCTCTTTGGAAAAGGAGACAGTGAATGTAGGCAGAGAAACAGAGAGAACTGTTATAGTTAAGTAGTGTACTTGTGATTACAGAAAAAGTAGTACTTTACAGAGCTGAGGGCCTTTTATTTTCAGCTTCTCAGTTTTCTCCAGTAATGACAAGAACGGATGTTTGCAATCAGCATGTCACTCGTCAGGAGGGTAACAGAAGAGGATATGTGTCAATAGAGGGAGAGAGAGAGAGAGGATTCTGCTCCTGCTTTTTTGCTGTTGATTGATTTCTCTCTATTTAAATGTGTTGCTTCCAAGTTAATGCGGTCACTTAAAAGCTTAACTTGGGAACTCAAGGTTTTTAGGTAATTAACAAAATCTCTACCAGCATATCCTTAAAGTTAAGGTTTACTGACTCACCTTTTCCACCAATTAAATAAATCAACCAAGTCTAGCACTGCATGAAAAGAAGCGTTTGTGTCAATCTGTGTCGCAGAGAAGTGTTGGCACATCCTTCGGTTAACGACTTTCACACGTATCTGCAGGCAGCAAAGGAAACGCTCAGGGTTCCTGCAGTTGTCAAGCCTGTGAGCTGTTGAGATTTGACCCCCCTGCTCCAACGCCTAGAGGACGCTTTCACATGCAAATGACAATGCTCTGAGCTTCACAAATGCAAATCAGTTTCCCTGAGAGCAGATAACACCAATGTGTAAGAGCCACCAACAAACTATCTGGCTGAGTAAACCAGGCTTAAAATAAATATTAAACCTGAAATTTTAAATTGTTCTTAAGTAAGTAAGTGTGCTATAATGAATTATATTGTATACCACGAACAAAGGTCAATGCAGTCAAAAGAAATGAAACAATGCACTTTATTTCAAATTTTTATTGTCATCCAAAACAATCCTAAATCTCAACAACTGTACAGAGTGGCATGATTACAGTCACTTTTTCAATTGTGCTGGTTAAATGCACAGAGGAAGTGTTAACCACACCTCTACCAGCAAAGAAATGATGCTGGGTATGATCATCTGTGTCCTGTAAGCTCCAAACTTCTACTGGCTTTCCATAAAAATATCTGTCCTCCCAAAATACTGGCATTAAATTCACATGTCAATGGCAAACTAAGCTGTTCCATGAATTATAAATGGTACCTTTTCACCACTACTTTCAAAATTGCTATGAAACATTCATTGATTTAATGATTTATTTTTTCAGTGTAATATTTAATCCCCCATGGACTGCACAGTGACAAAACACAGCAGCCGGCTGTTTGGCTACAACATACATCTCCACTCAGTTTGATTATTATTTTAAATATAAAGAAGACACAATATAGAGCTTAAATTCCTTCATAATTTGAACTTCAATTCAATAGCGAGAATTGTTGTTATTAAACTTTCTCAGTATTCCATTAAAACAGTCAACACTTTTATCCAAAGCGACTTACAATAAGTGCATTCAACTATAAGGTTACGAACACAGAACAGCGTGAATCATGTGTGTAAATGTACTAAACACCACAAAAAATAAACCTGGCCTCAGTCACATGCTCATCCCATATGAAGTAACCGCTGCTCACGTCACCCGCTCGCGTCATCAGCTGATGGACTCGTCCAATCACAGCCTCGTAAACAAAGTGCAGCAGCGTCGGGTGTCCCGCAGACAGGAAGCGGGTCGTGTTTAGTTTGTCCCGTACGAGTGACTCTGTTTTCGGGGTAAATAACTTACTGAAGTCGACACGACGCTGTTCCCTGGAGGAGAAGATGAGTGCGTGTGGAGGCAGAGCCGCGGGCCCGGTGTGGACGAGTCGAGGCGGAGAAGACGGAAGCACAGTCCCTGAGTTAAGGTGAGAGCTAAACGGAGCCGCCATGCTAACCACTAAGCTAACTGGTACATCTGAAAAGCATGTCCGCCACTCTTTGGGATAGCGAGAAAGTTGCTTAAATACGAATACAGCATCGAGTTCTGGAGCAGATCTAGTGCATGTGTAAATATGTATGAATTACTTAGATGTAACAGTTTGTTCTCGTTAAGTTTTTTCATCAACGTGACTTTTCTGTATGTTTTCACAGCCTCAGCCCCCCCCCCCACACACACACACACACAAACAAAGAGGCGTTAGGCTGAGATGCTGAAAGTCCGGATTTAAAGTGCAGAAAATTAAGCCATTGAATGTAAGTAGCTGTTTATGAATTGTTTTGGTGTTTTTTTGCTGTGGATCTTCTAACGGTGATGCAGCGCGGCTATTTCCGTTTATTAATAAGAAAGTCATGTTACATGTGTTGTTTTCCAGCTGCCTGTCCATGACGTACAAAGACACACTATGAGCCAGTATGATCAGACCAGACCTTACATCAGCATTGAGGAGATGTCGGAGAAGAAAGAGGGTAAGGTTATATTCATTAAATAATTTTCCAGTTACATGTAAAGGTGTATGTTGTCATTGAACTGTGCTAATTTTAGTGAATGTGTTTACAGCTGATTGAAGCGGGACAGATGACATGGATCCATCCTTCCACAGCCAGGAGCGCACCGACCTGTGTGTCACACTTCATATAAGACTGGAAGCTACACTGATCTCACAGCTACACACCACAGACGTCTACACACTGGAGAAGATTCAGACAGAGTCCCACAAAGAAGTCATGACCCAGAGGCTGCAGAGAAACATTTCAAGCCTCATCTGAGTTTTTGTACAATATTTTTGCTGTATGTAAATAAAGCTTTCACTCCACATATACCTTGTTCACATTTGTTCCCTGTACAATGTGTTCACCTGTAACATCAAGCATCACATGAATGTTTAGTTTTAATTAACTGCAGTGCTTTTGGTAAAGGCTTACTTATAAATAATAATAAATATTAATATATACATTTTTATTATTAATATTGTGTGGGAGGGGCTTACCCCACGTGCGGAATGCTGTGACCCCACGTGTGCACCTCAATGACCCATAAGGTGACCAATAGCAACACTTTTACCAGCCAATCACGAGTGACATTAGTTTCAAGGGTCTGTGGTTTCCTCCAATGGTGAGTAGAGAGAGGTTCTAGCCAGCGGCTGGACTCCGATTCATATGCTAATTAGATCACACGTCGCGATCGGTCCGCGAGGCTCAGCGAGCCCCCCCGCGGCTCTCTCCTTTGTTCTCCAAATCCCCCTTAAGGTCCGCAAACGCCGATAGAGCCACCTTGTCTTCACTGGCGAACGCCGAGGTAACATCATGGAAACAGTCGGTTACAGCAGGGGATTAGGCCTGTCCGAAGAGGTTCACTGTGACAATAATACTGCTTTTCGTCTAGTGTAGCAGCATGGTTCCCCATCATCTATAACTTGCATACACAATTCATTGTGACCTGCTGCAATGAAATGCACTTTGTTTATCTATGAACTAAATGAAATATGTCAGAAAAACACATTGCATGTTTTAAACCATAACTAGATAGAAGACTGTTGGAAGGACCAAAACAATGTATGGTTATGGACAGGCATGCACTTTTTTTCTAAGGGCAAAACATTAGCTTTCCACGATGACTGATCTATATAAACTGTAAACACAACACTGATATCATAATATACAGGGGTTTTAACTCAAGCTTTTACCTAAACGTCTGCATTGCAACTATTTTAAATATATCTCTTCAAAAACCTTCAATTATCAGGGTTTGTGAGAAGGTGGACCCCAGATGCAGAGACAGTAATGTTTTAACCAAAAGAGTCTTCTTTTTTTTTTTTTTTTAGAACTTTATTGAAGAGAAACACAAACATTCCTTGACAACATCACAAATTATATATGACAGACTGATTAGTGAAAAATAATAAATAAATAAATGGACAGTTAAGACATTCCATCGTACCACAGGATTCCCCTCAGTTAGAGAGGTATCCTGCAAAAGGTACAAAAGTGTCCCTTTAACAGAAAAAAACAGTAGAAAAGAATCTCCAAAGCCGAAACTGGAAAACATAGATCCCAATGGGGAAAACACTATGAACTGAAGAGAAGGAGAGAGGGTTATGACGCAGAGGAATGACAGACATGGATGACGACAAACCAACAAAGACAAAGGGAAGCATAGAGACTTATATACACAGGGAAGGCAGGGGCAATTGAACACAGGTGGATCACATGAGGACCGGTGCAGACAATAACAGGGGCGGGAAACAGGACAAAGACAGCAAGTCAAGCTGGCTCATGAGCTTTTAAAGGAACAGGCACTCAAAACAGGTCAATCTGAGGAGGGCTGTTTTAGACAGGGTAAAACGGGTGCTGTTTTAATTGATCATTGTGGTATTTTGACCAAAATATGTTACAGACATTTCATTAAGACCCCATGGAACCATATCAACTTGTGGTTAAATGTGCATAATATGTCCCCTTTAAAGGCTATATTCAACTTGCTTGTGTGTGAGTGTAACATACTATTTTATCAAATTGAATTAAAGGTAATATGAATTTTTTTCCAGCTGCATGAAGAATCTTTGACTGAAACTTATCAAGAGATATGTATCACACTTATATGCATGATGCAGGCTCCATCCTGCTTCAATGACTATCGCCCTGTGGCACTGACCCCCATCATTATGAAGTGCTTTGAACGGCTAGTCATGTCTCACATCAAGTCCATCCTCCCCCCCACCCCGGACCCCTTTCAGTTCGCATACCGGGCAAAACGTTCCACAGAGGACGCAATCTGCTCTGCTCTCCACCCAGCCCTCACCCACCTGGAAAAAGCAGACTCACATGTGAGAATGCTTTTCATAGACTTTAGTTCAGCGTTCAACACCATAATCCCACAACAACTCATCTGTAAACTGGACCAGCTGGGGATCAACACCTCCCTTTGCAATTGGATTGACAATAAAGCTACTATTGACTATTGATTGATGATACAATATGGTTGGATATAATCTTTCACATACATGTGTAAAAGATTGTACACCGTTTGTTTTGCAATACAACATTTGATTATTACTTTTTTGCTGGAAAAAAAGCAGATTTGTGCTGCAGATTTGATTGTCAGTGATGATCCAAACCTGTAGCTCCAACCTTTATTTGAAATTAAAGCACCAGAAAATATAGATATACTGATCACTCGACGTTTAATTAAGCTAAGATAACAAATTGTTTGAAAATACTTTTACACACCATACTTACTATTTATGTGAATTTTATTGCGTTGACAGTTATCAATCAAACTTTTTCTTGTAATGTTGTAACAGTGAAAAAAGGTTTAGTTGAAAAAGGCAGCCACAGTTTGTTTAAAGGACCCATCGTATGCCCATTTTACCACAAGTTGATATGGTTCCTTGGGGTCTTAATGAAATGTCTAACGCGCTCCACCGTCTCCCTGGGGAGAGGGTGGAGTACGTTTGCTCGCAAGCTAACGCTAGCCGGTGAGCCGGGCCGTCTCTCTCCTGAGCCGATGAGATGATGGTGGGGGGTAATCCAAGGCCATGTAGCAAGACTCCCTACATGGGCATGTTTGGAAAATGACGTATTTTTCGGTCGTAATCCCATTCAACGCACTCTAGTGTATCATTTCTGACATAGAGGAACCACAATAAATCGCAGGGAGTTGTTTGTGGGACGGTAGACATGCCAGATACCCGAATTAAGGTGTAAAAGCACTACAAAAGTGGTATTTTCATAATATGTGCCCTTTAAGGAAGTTGCACGTCACACCAAGTGTTTCAAAAAACATTGCACTCACACTCTCAAGGAAACACCAGCTGATGATTGCCTATCACATACACTCATTACGTCCACAGAAACCTGGAATTCAAGTGTCAAGTATATCAAGAGTTCCTCTTGATGTGCTGAGAGATGATCTATTATTGCCTATCCAGCAGATGTACCCAAACATGGCCGAAGTACACATGGCTAAAAGTTCAGATTTTAAGGGGATCAATTACAGAAATGGAATGATAGTCATCTGTAGATTTACTGATGGGCTACCTGAATTTGGAGAGATAAAAAGGATATGTGTAGTTCAGGATACACTGAATTTCATTGTCAGGGCATTCTCAGCTTGGTTTAGGGAGCACTACCGGGCCTTTGAACTGCAACCATGTCCAACTCGCAAAATGTCCCTGATATCACATGAAGAACTGGTAGAGAAGTACCCATTACATGACTACTTCATTGGACCCCTTCGACTGGTTACATTTAAAAGATATTATTGATAATACACCATTATTCACACACATACACACACTTTAACGTGTGGTCAGATACGCATACCATGTCCTTTGAGCATTAACTACACACACACACACACAAAAGGCAGAGGCCCAGCATCTGAGGGAGGTGAGGCAGATAACGAACAGACCTCCCTCCCTCACACAAATCGGACATCTTAGAAAGTCTTGCTGAGCAAATCATTAAGTTCAAAGCATATCCTTCAAACTTAGAAATAGAAGATGTTGCTGAAGCTTGAATCAAAGCACATCCATGTTTGAGAGAACAAGGATCATTTAGTGCTTTTTATGGATGGAAAATAAGCCTTAAGTACAAGATGGCAAACTATAGGACAAAGCTTAGAAACTTGGGGTGCCCAGAACTTAGCATTATTTCCCTTAAGCACCAACCCACAGATAGATGCCAGCCTGCCTATAATGTCAAAAAACCCAGAAAGGCAGAGGTCAACTTTTGTCCTTCCTATCCTGCTGGGGAGACCTAGGACAGCCTTGATGGTGAAAGATTGGCATTGTTATCTGAGGTCAAGAAGAGACATAATGAAAACGTAGTCAAAGAGAAGATGGCCAAGACAATTGCATAAAAAAGGCAGGAGGTCGTCAGAGACAAGCCAATGATGGCAGAGTTCAAGATCAGATGGCCAGGACTCTTCACTGTTGCAGATGTATGAAATGCTTCTAAAATATGCGTTAGTTTAGAAAATATAGGGCTGTAATAAATTTGTAAATCATTAGTTTTCACTACAAGGTTGGGTGTTTTAGTAGGTGGAAATAATAAGTTGGGTTTTGTAGACATTATGTTTTCTGGTGGAGGCAGGATTTGTGAAGATTACTGCTGCTCCTCTTATCTCGAAGTTAACACTGCTAACCTCTAAGTGTTCGAGAAGAAAGGAGGCTCTGCTGGGAGGAAAATCTGAAAAATGTTGGCCCCAATCACACAGGTATATTTTGTTATTGGTAGAAAATATTATGAAACATAAATTATAAGCTCATGTTGACCGAACTATAACTAGTGACTGTAGTGTAAAGTTATCTTAAAAATGTTGTAGTTTAAAATTATATTTAAAATGCATAAATAAATCAAATGGAATCCAGGCCTAATCATCTGGGATTGTGTCATCCATTTTAATACTTGTACAAATGTGGGATGTATGGATGTGTGGTCCTAAAGTATTTCTGTATTTATCTGTCTTTAGGATGAAACTGTTGAAAAGAGGAGGGAGGGTACCCTCAGGGCGCTCTGTGTATACCTGAACGAAGACCCAAACAGCGTCTTTAAGGAATACAGGGTTGGTAATTGTAATAGTCTTGGTTCTACCTGTATCAACCAAATATTACATTTGGCTTAAGCTAATTGTGTCACATATTAATGATTTTAGGAGTAATTTACTTCCTATCAGATCTAAAATGTTGTGGAAATAAAAAAATCTGCAGCGTCAGACTACCGCTGCCCTGTTTGTATCCCTGTATGATCAGTCATTTGTACAGATGACACTGAAAAGTTACACTCTGTGATTTCATAGTTTGTTTTTTTTCTTTTCTTTATGCAAAGGATACTGATGCTGTTGAGAGGGAGCGTCAACACATTATTCTCGGCATTTACAGCATCAATGTTGAGGGAGGTGATGCCACCACTTCTTCAGCCGATGTTGAAATAGTGATCGAGGGTGTTGAAGTTCTGCATGACTTGAGAGACATTGTCTCTGCTTCTGCACTCTTGATGGGCGTTATATATGCACTGAACCTAAGTTGATACTAAGATAACAAAACACTGACGATGCCCATTTTTTTTAAGCACCGTGAGCACCGATGCCAGCAGCTGTTAGCAACTTAGCATTAGCATCGGTGCTGCGCCAGTCGCAGTTACATTCGGAAAACCAAGATGGCAACTGCGGCTGCAGCGATCGCTCAACCTCGACTGATAGATAAAAAAAGCACAAAGAGTCAGGTATGGGAGTACTTTGCGTTTGAGGCAGATGACCGTGGCGTGATAATTAATCCACCTAAGCCAATATGCAAACGGTGCTACCATGGACTTCAGACAAAGGGAGGCAATACTTCCAATTTAGCGAAGCACCTGAAAGACCGTCATCCGGATTTGTTTAAAGAATTCAAGGTGAGTTCTGATTCATATTAACAACATCCAAAGAATGCACTTTTTCTGTTAATCTGTCATACTGAAATTCACGTTACATGATGTTTGAGATGGTGGGCACGTGTGTTAGAATGGCTTATGTTATGTACGTAGTTTAGGTTAGCTATGCTGTAGTTTTAACGTTAGCCTATAGCCTACCTTGGTTAGGAGAGAGAGAGAGAAAGAGAGCATGTATCTTGCAAGTATCATGTCAAAACTAGCGAAATTCACTGAATGTCCTAGTTTAATATAATCTTTCTGACCTCAAATGGCTGCATCTACTACTATTAATAGTTAGGTGTGTGCGTGCGTTGGCTGGAGCCAATGTGCAGGGCAGGCAGGTGCTTTATAGGTGCCTGTGCTCTTTCTTTAGTCAATTAACTATATTAACTGAAATGTCAATTTTCCTTTTCCAGTTTCAACAAGAGGATGACGTCCAGGAGACAACTCAGCCAACTCGGAGTCAGCTATCACAGTCAACCATAACTGAGGCTCTACAGAAGTCAACAAAATATGAGAGAAATTCAAATGAGGCCAGGAGATTGGATAGAAATGTAGCAGAGTTCATATGTATGGAGCAACTCCCTGTCTACATTGTTGAAAAAACAGGATTTCAGCAAATGCTCCTTAAATTCAATCCCAGATATAAACTTCCAAGTAGAAATTATTTCATGTACACAGAAATACCAAAACTCTACAGTGAAACAAGGGACCTGATCACACAATATCTCAAAGAAAAGCCATTCTATGCTTGCACAACTGATCTGTGGACAAGCATAGCTGCAGACACGTTCATGTATATTACAGTACAATACATAACACAGTCATGGGAGTTGCACTCCTGGTGTTTAGGCTGTAGTGGCCTGAACTCAGACCACACAGGTGACAGTTTGAGGGAGGCATTTGACGAAGTAGTTACTGAGGAGTGGAAGTTGGACATTGCAAAACTAGCAGGCATCACAACAGACAATGCATCCAACAACCAAAAATTGCACCTGATGCCAAAAGACAATGACATCACAATCGTAGAAACACTAAGAGAAGTCCTTAACCACTGAGTCCTTTTACAGATGCACTCAGTGGTGAGAAGCACACTACTCTCTCCTCTGTCTTACCGCTGTTATGGAAGATGCTCTCTTGTCTCAGGGATAAGAAGGATGACTTTCTACTTACTGGAGGGATGAAGAGCTTAGTAAGGGAAAGCATCAATCAATGTTTTGAGAATAGGGAGGTGCAGCTTCTGCTAAACACTGCTTACACACATTTAGCTCTCAACTACCCTAATACAATTTCGTGGAACCTGTTGACAAGATAAATTTAATTAAAGTCAACGAATAATTTTTTTGAGTGGACTTGCTTCTGCTTTGAATAGAAGAAGGTATTTTATGGAAAATTTCCAGTGTGTTGATCCTGTTGAATATATTCTTGATTCTCAAAGGAAGAAGACCTTTAAATATGTGCCTGTTCTCAAGACTTTGCAGGAAGTTTCGAAGAATATAGACATTGCAGAGGGAATCTTAACCCGACATTCAAACAGTACTGAATGTATTAAGTAAATTTTTGTTGGCAAATCTTTCAAACAAAATGACTTATATGCTAGAGAAGAAACAAGACTATCTATAATCCTTTATGTTGACGACTTTGAGGTGTGTAACACATAGGGATGAGCGAGTACAGCATTATCTGTATCTGTTAACCATATGAATTATCCGTATCCTTACTCTGAGTGGGCGGGGCCTAACCCGGAAGTGGGTGTGATTTAACCCGGAAGTGGGCTGGTTCAACATAACTTTCTTTTTTAACTTTGAAATGTTTTTATGATTTTTTTATTTTTATTTTTTTTAAATTTATTTCCACACCAGGTGTGTGTGTGTGTGTGTGCGCGTGTGCGTGTGTGTGAGTGAGATGCGAGGGACGTTCACTGTCTCCCGGAGAAATGAACACTCTGTGTTTTTAGTATAGAAATACGTGAATTATATTCGTTCACAAGTCACAAGTGGCTGTGGCTGAGGGGTAGAGTGGTCGTCCTCCAACCTGAAGGTCGGCGGTTCGTTTCCCAGTCTGAACCATCTGCATGCCGAAGTGTCCTTGGGCAAGATGCTGAACCCTGAATGGCCCCCCATAGAATAACTAAGTGCTGCAAATAGATGCACTGTATGAATGTGTGTATGAATGGGTGAATGTGAAATTGTACTGTAAAGCGCTTTGAGTGGTCTTCATCAGACTAGAAAAGCGCTATATAAATACAAATCCAAATCCATACAGACTGGTTTTGTTATTTTAACTTTACATTAACACTTAAAGTTTAGTGCAGTGTAATTGTTTGCCGTGATAATTAAATGCCAGTGTGATAATAGATGACAATTTCAAACCATACAAACTGTCATGTTGTACTTTATTTAATAGAGGTTTACTTTACTGTAAAGTATGTGTAAATGTAAAGTGAAAATAACAAAACCAGTCATTATGACTTGTGAACAAATATAATTCACATCTTTCTATACTAAAAACACAGAGTGTTCATTTCTCCGGGAGACAGTGAACGTCCCTCGCATCTCCAGCGCTCCTCTACTGAGCCAATGCAGGTCTCGTGAAAAATGATCCAAAGACTCGTACCCGAAGACCCAGTCGGGAAATTAACGAATCATTTCTGCTTCCTTGACTGAGCCTATGGAACAGTACCGATGCGCAGTGAACCTGAGTGACTGAGAGACAGAGAGCTGTTCTGTGAGTGAGTGAGCAGAGCCGTGTGTGACTGGCGGAGCGCTGTGACGCTGTGTGAGGATTTTCATTCAGTCCGAGCACAGATAATGACTCCGATTACTCGTCTAAAACTCGTACTTGGCAAAAGTGCTTTATCCGTACCGGATACTCGTTTCAGCCGAGTATCCGGCTCATCCCTAGTAACACACTTGGAACTTCGATAAAAAAACACAATAACAGCAGTTTATTGGGTTTTGGCAAATGTTTCGTCCAAGTTGCAATCTGAATTAACGTCAGTAAACCTAGCTTTACTTTGCAAAGCTGTCGATGTCAAACAGTTTGAATACAAAACTGTTTTGGAACTATTCTTGAAAGCTCTTGCCACTCTAGAACAGGAAGGTATTTTCATTTCCAGTGTTGGAAAAAACATTAAGGGGACTGTACACTGTTGTAGCCGATAACCTTGGTGCACATTCGATCAGTGGACTAGTTGAAAGTTTCAGAGGGCCGTACATCTGTAGATTTTGTCTTGGACATTCTTCAGAGTACCAGAAACACAAAGTGGACTGGAGTGTTTCCATCTTGGACAAAGAAGGATCATAGTTTACATGTAAGAGAAACTCAAAATTTAACACATTGCTTTGGCGTAAAGCAGTCATGCCCATTGACTGATACATTGAATCACTTTCACTTTGTCTCTGGGTACCCACCAGATATTCTACATGATCTGTTTGAAGGCATTGTGCCAAGGGAACTAGCATTTTGTTTACAGATTTTTACCAAGAAGAAGTACTTTAGTTTCACTGTATTGAGCGAGTTACTCACAAGTTTTCCCTATAAAGGATCAGACAGTCAACAGCCCTCATGCTATCCCTCAGAACTACATTAACCGCAGAACTATAGCTGGAAATGCCCATAATTGGACACTAATAAGGTTGCTGCCACTCATTGTTGCTTTGCGGGTATCTGAGGGTGATTCTGCCTGGCAGGTTATTATGACATTAAAAGACATAGTTGAATTGGTGGTTGCACCTGTTCACACAGTTGAATCTATTGCGTACCTCGACTTTAAAATATCTGAACATCATGACAGACTCTTTGCAGTTTTTCCTGAAGAAACGTTGACACCCAAGCACCATTTTTTGGAACATTATCCGGCATTGATTGAAGAATATGGGCCTATGGTTGGTGTGTGGACAATGTGCTTTGAAGCTAAACACAGCTTTTTTAAGCAAGTTGTGAGGCACTCTAAGAATTTCAGAAATGTTTTGTTGACCCTTTCTCCAAAGCTGTAGTGGCAGGGCTGTTTCCTGACAACAAACGCTGGTCCTCTCACAGGGGAGAGAAGAAAGACGAAATCCATGTCAAAATGTGTTTGGCTGTGTTCAAGGAGAAAGGGGAACTACCAAGATTTGTGTCCCATTAAATTGATGAACTGCCCTCCCGTTTCATTCAAACATGTGGATGTTTCAGCGTTACTCTGAAGAATCAGCAGATTAATATTGACATTGAACCTTAAGACTTCCCTTAGCTCGCAGGCGACCGCATGTGAGAAACTGCTGGAGGTATCAGGCTCCCCTAACGAGTGACTGGTGGTGGTGGAAAACCCCAATGTTACTGGTCCCTCACCAGGTGGCAACGGCTCCTCCATGGCAGCAGCGCATACTCCTCCTCGGTCTGCAGAGGTCCCACTGGGGAACGAGCCTGTGTAATAGGTTGAAAATGCCATGCATTTACTTTTTAGTTTAACAGATACCCACCCTATTTTTGCAAAACAACTGAACCATTCTCACAGGTTGTTATGACAGTTGTGCTCCACGTCAGTGAGTGGCGCTGTTGTGCAGCGGTGGATCGGAGGGGCTTCTGGGAACTCGGATAGCGCGCATCTCATATTAAATCTGAGTTTGTTGAAGCAAGACGTGTTTAACTCGTCTCCTTCTGTAATCCACAGGTAAGACAAAAGTCAGCTTCATAACTAGTTTAGTGTCAGAGTTAAGTGTGGATGTTATGTTAGATGAGTGTTGATGACAGTGAAAAGTGTGGGGAAAGTACTCAAATGTATAGTTTAGTGACTCGACGGGCGCCGTCAGCGGGTACACGTACTTTCCCTTTGAAGTTTCAATCACTGGTCGGTAGCACAAATACTGCGGTTCAGTAATGTAAAAAGGTTCGGAAATGTGTTTGAATCTTGTTAATTATTATTTATGTATCTGTCATTTCATGTTGTATTATTTTTAAGTATAATGTTAATGTGAAGATTTATAAGTTGTGATCATATTAAATCTGAGTTTGTTGAAGCAAGACGTGTTTAACTCGTCTCCTTCTGTAATCCACAGAGTTATCCACATAGCAGATTCAGCTCCTTCTGCATTACAGCTGAATGGAACGACTGGAAGGAGATTTACGACCCCCAGTTCTGGCCAGCTGGGTCAGTCGTCAGACAATACTTCGAGCCTCGCCGTCCAAGAGGACCAAAAAGTTGGGCAATTCTACCTGAGAGAACTGCAGGGGGGATTTCTTGCCCTGCAGCGAGATGTCTGAGGAAACCGACAGGCCCCACGGGAATGACACAGACTCATAATGCGCGTTGTGTCCTACAATTCTCGTGGCCTCAGAGTAGGGCACAAGGTTGCTGATAAGGCAACACTCTCCACCCTGTCTTTCAAGGTGCGGGTGAATCCACCATGGACCTCAGCACAAGAATCGTCCGAGGTAGGATTGCTGGAGGAGTGGCGATTCTATGGAAAACAAAATATGACTCCATGTAAAAAGTTTTACATTTAAATGTGGACTGGGCCATTGAGTTTAATAGTATTGGAAATAATTGTATTATTCTCAATATTTATACCGCATATGAATCTTATGATCATGTTGATGAATTTGTGAGCAGGTTTGCATTTGTACAATCCTTTATTGAGGATAATGACTCATCTTGCATTTATGTTTTGAGTGATTATAATGCAGACCTGTCAGATAATAAGTCTCTGTTTGCTAAACATATGTTAAGGTTCACTAGTGACATTAACTTAGTAATATCAAGTAAAGTGCTCTTGCCTGACTCAAGCTACACTTATGTTAGTGAAGCATGGAATACGACCTTGTGGCTAGATCACATTGTTTCCACTGTTGATTATTATGCTTCATTGGAAAATATTGAGATTTGTTATAGGTTAGCCACCTCTGACCATATCCCCATTGCCATGGACAAATGTGGACCACGTTCCCAAGCTAGCTCAGCATGAGGACAACAGCGAAGTCAAGATAGATTTGGATAAACTATCTAATGATGATGTCCTCAAATATTGCTTCAGGTCTGATGAATTTTTGAGTAAAGTATATCTGCCCATGAATGCCATATGTTGCACTAACCATGGTGATAGTTTTTGTCAACAAATGTATTGTGATATTGACTATTAAATGCAGACAGGGATTAAATGTAATGATACAAGGATAGATTTAAAATAGTTTATAAAAAAATATGTTGTAATTTGTATTTTCAAAGACTACAAAAATTTGTGATTACATTTAAAAGGTGTTATTGATTTATTATTAAAGACAGAATAAGGAAACATTTTGAACTTTAAATAAATGGAGATTTAAATAACCATTACAAATTCTCTTTAAATTAATGAATTATTTTTATTTGTAACTCAATGTATTCTGTTGGCTACCTCCACACTCATTACATTATTCTCTGAATTTCTTGTCTCATCTATAAGCTTATGCTTGTAATGATATTAAATCTTTTTCTATTTACATTCTTGTTAGGCTGGCAGAGATGAAGGCAAAGCTTTGAGTATTACTTGATGACCGAATTGAGAAGTTGGTACTTCCATTAGGAATCCCACCCACTGTGGAGGGGCTCCAAACTGTTGTGAAGGAGATCTCTGGCATTTCTGACGAGTTCAGTCTTCAGTATTTGGACTCGGAATTCCGAGATTACTTTACTCTTCATCAATTTGACCATAAAGGTTGTTCAAGCTGTCCAAATTATTCTTAACTTGCTTCTGCTTGATGAAAGTTTGGACAGTTCCTTTGGTCCACAGTCAACTGCATCATATGCAGATTCGAATGCAGACTCATCTACTGGAACAACTTCTTCACAGGACACCATAGGCCTACGCGAAGTACCACAGAACGAGGCCAGCCATGGCCAAGCAGTTCCCCATTCCACAGCTTGCATATGAAACTGAAATTTACCTTGAAAGACCCACTGAAGACTAAAAGAAGAATGGAACCCTTCTGACTAACTCAAGGGTTAAGCAGACATTCTAGAGAAGCTGGCTGAAAGTCAGCGTCGGAAATACACAAGGACAAAGGGCAAAACTTCCCCATAGAAATATAATTTTGCCTCTGATATCACAAGAAGAGGGGCAAAAAATGCCCCCATAATTTCCTGTAATAATAATGATAATTTAATCAACTTGTCAAAAAACATTGTAGCATATATAAAGATATTTAAAAAATTGAGCGCTTCTTAAAAAGACCTGTGACTGCTGCGAGTGTGAGGAGACTGTGAGAAATGAACACAGTCTCCTTCACAATCTCAGGTTCCAAAGATTAAATGTACACACCCAGCGACCATCGAAAAATTAAAGCTAGGGCTTGGGGTGGAGAAAGACAACGACGAAGAAAAGGATAAAGCACTTTTGCCGAGCACGAGTATTATACGAGTAATACGAGACAATATCTGTGCTCGGACTGAATGAAAATCCTCACACAGCGTCACAGCGCTCCTCCCCCGTCACAGCGCTCTGCTCACTCACTCACGGAACAGCTCTCAGTCACTCAGGTTTGCGGGTCTTTTCCGTTAACGTTTAGGGTTTCTTCGGCTTGAAGTTTGTTTTTATTTCAGTTGGTACTTACTTATTAACCAGTAGAGTTCGGTTAAACGTGGGTTCGTTCAGACGTGGTGCTGGTAGAAAGCGACTCGTGTTGTGTCTCTGCCTGTCGGAGATTTTTTTTTTTTTTTTGCTGCATCGCTCTTGTTCACATGAATGTGATTATACCGTGTTTGTTTTAATTATCCTCATCTGAAGCAGGAGAGACCCGCGTCTCCTGTCAATCTTGTCCCCGGGAAACAGTCTCCCCGCCCCCCTCTCTCTCTCTCTCTTACTCACTCACACTCACACACACAGACACACACACCTGGTGTGGAAATAAATTTAAAAAAAATAAAAATAAAAAAATCATAAAAAAATGTCAAAGTTAAAAAAGAAAGTTATGTTGAGTATGAAAACACTTGTTATTACATTTCACTTCATAATTGCAACAGCGTGGGTTGTATTCATTGTTGCAAAACTTGTTCTGTAAATAGTTTGTTTGCTATTGTGATCAAAATCACAAATCACACCCACTTCCGGGTTAGGCCCCGCCCACTCCGAGTACGGATACAGATTCATATGGTTAACAGATACAGTTATCTATAGTTACAGATAATGCTGTACTCGCTCATCCCTAATAGTAAGAATTATTTTGAAATGATTTAGTTTGCTTTAGCTAGTTTAACGCTAGTTAGCTATCGTTAGCTAGCTCTGATAGTGCATTAGCTACAAAGACTTGCTTGCAAGCTAGCTAACGTTAGACAGAGTGCAGTTAGTGAGTGATTTTTCCCCCATCCTCATAAGTTAGTTACTGCCATCTTGTGATTGACAACCAATCCTCTATTTGCGTAAAATACAATTAGTTGAGACTGCAGTTGACTGGGGGTTTTCAAGGTTTAAATGTTAAGATTAAGTTTCTTATCACATGTAACATCCTAGCTTTGCTTTTACAGAAGCATGGAGTAATCAGCTCACTAACGGAGAGCCAATTGTGAAAGCTGTGAATCTGATGCAGAAGACAGCGTTCTGCAAATGGTCAAGCTGTTTGAAATTGCTTACCATATTGCTAAACACGAGAAGCAGTTTGCTTATTATCCATCTCTTGTGAGGATGTGGAGCGGCATGGAGTTGATTTGGAAGATGCCTACATTAACCCCAAACAAGGTTAGCAAGCAAGTGTTGGGTTCCAGATATATTAGTGTCCTTGTTGATGGGAGCACAGACAGGTCAACTGCGGAGAAGGAGGTCCTTTATGTGAAATTCCTGCATAAAGGTGTCCCTCGCATGGCATTTCTGGGGTAATTAATTACCTCTTATCAATTATCTATTGCTCAAGTTTATTGTTTATCAATCAACGCCTTGTTTCTGTTATACTTTGTCCCAAAGCTGAAACAACTGCCTGTAGGACCCAGGCACAGGAAAAAATACATATCCTCTAGTACCTCACGGAATTAGAAGAAAAAGGGGACCAACCCACCAAAAATCCACCTTCTATTTATTCATCACAAACCCAACATTGGCAGCAACATAATACAAGCCAGCCATAAACTTCAGCTTTTTCAGGCCTATCCATCTTTTTCACAATACCAACAAGGTCACATAACCCCTAACAATACACTAACCCAAGCAAGGACAAGCCCATCCCCCAACGCCACAACAACAGCTTGGAGGTGTGAAAAGGCTAGGGTCCATACTTGAAGAGCTGGAGGACCCCTCTTCAACATCATTCTTTCATTTTGATGATAAAAAACCCTAACCCTAAGTAAAAAGGTCACCAACATATGTATATATACCTGTATTCCTGTCTATTTTATATTTCTGTGTATTTCTGTATTGTTTATTTTGTTGTTATTACAGCTTTATATTTAATTCACTCTAAGTGTGTGATTGTAAAAATCAACATTTTGTTTATTACTTCATAGTGTTGGGATTTTAAATTTTAGCTTGTATTGACATACACACATTTTAACGTGTGGTCAGATACACATCATGTTCACACACACACAAGGCCAAAACCCTCCCTCACACACACACACACACACAGTACGTGGCGGCTGTGGCTGAGGGGTAAAGTGGTCGTCCTCCAACCTGAAGGTCGGCGGTTCGATCCCCAGTCTGAACCATCTGCATGCCGAAGTGTCCTTGGGCAAGATGGTGAACCCTGAATGGCCCCCCATAGAATAACTAAGTGCTGCGAATAGATGCACTGTATGAATGTGTGTATGAATGGGTGAATGTGAAACTGTACTGTAAAGAGCTTTGAGTGGTCATCATCAGACTAGAAAAGCGCTATATAAATATAAATCCATTTACCATTTACGTCATGTGGTTCTTCTTACCAAACTTCAGATGTTCCCATGCTCCTTATCAAACAAGGAGTCTGCCACAGCGGACAGCTGTGCCTTTTCTCACAGTGTTCCATGAATCACTTCATTATATTAATTTCTAAGACGTCCTCTCTCCTGTGCATGGTACGTCCCACACATCAGTACACACACAATGAGATCATCAGTCTTAGAATGCTTTGAGGCCGGATGACCTCTGGTAACCGCGACATGGCGTGCACGCCCAGATCATCATCATCAACACGCGACGCCAGGAGGAGGACCCAACGAGCCAGGAGGGCAGGACTGCCTTGTGAACAAGCCAACGAGGCACTGCCCCGCGTACAAGAACCTCTGTCACGCCCAGTATATCGATATATAAACTATGTGCGCACTCTGTTTAAGCGCCTTTTTTCCTGTGCAGCTTACTGCGTAGGACTGGAGGCCCATGCCTGGGCCCACGCATGATCATTTGCTAGACACCACAGTTTCCTGACCTGTGACCTCTGAATAAACTTGCTTAATTTTAACTTGAGAACGACGACTCCTGCCTTTGATTTCCACCCGCAACACTTGTGTGCCTGAGTCTGTGAAGAGGGGATTAAAACTGAAACTCTAAACAATAAAGATAGGAGGTTGGGGCAGGAGCAGTTTGGGTCAGATATTATGCCTTCATGCAAATGATTCATAAATATCCGTTGCTGCTTGGTGTTAATCATGAATCTTTTACTTTTCTAACTTTTGATATTAAAGCATAATTTCCCTTAGCTTCATTGGACATCAGACAGAGTTCAAGGAGCTGTCCCATCTGGGGGACTGACAAAGTGACATTGTCAGACAGTGTGACATTGTTAGGTTTAGTTGTTTCGACTGTTTACACAATCAGAAAATACAGGCGATAAAGCAGGAACACAATATTCTTTAATCCAATGGACAACACCACTGGCCCACATGGCATCAGCTGTGTCAAGGCCTGTCAAGAAGTGAACATTTTGCCTAGCAACTATCAGAGGAGTGAGATTGGGAGCTGCTGCTCGTTCACTTCCTTTTTCCAATGCCAAGAGGGTGGACTATGCCTGCGCACTATCGAGGAAGAACCAAGGAAGACTTCCCCTCGTTATTGACCAATCCTGTTCTATCTACTGTTTTAAAATATTACAGACGCCGGCTGTTTGAGGCGTTTTGATGTGACACGTGAGTGTCTGGTGCTGCTAGAGTGCCCATTGTTTTGCTGTTCATACCTTTCCATTGCTTTCTAAATAAATACTTGATTGAACCAAACCGAGGTCGGCTCTTCTCATATTTAGGATAAACAAATATGCAACGATAATAGTTAATACATGTTTGCTTCAATACACTATGCTAATAACAGTGTCCTGGTTTTGTGTTTGAGAAAGTCATAAAAAGGTCCTCAGTGTTACAGCAAGCCGTTGTTTTGGTTTGATGGCTTCTCGAGAATTTGTTGATTGCCTGGTTATATCTGGTCCTATCAAAGAAAGAAGATGAATCCATCATCTCAGCTTCCATTCTGAAGTATGTGATATGGCGATCTCTGTCGAGGAGCAATTCAGCAACAAAATGATAAAAGACATTATGTTCTTTTCTTCTCTTATTGATTGGGTGGACCAACATTCTTCTCCGCGTCGGATCCTTCGGACAAAAAGCAAGGGCTCTCCTCCTTTCTACAAATCGCACTGGGAAATAAAAAAAACACATTACTAAGGTTGTAATATCTCTACTGTAAAGAAGTGGACATACATTTACTACAGCAGTTATCCAGGAAGAGATACAACATTTTACGTTATAAAGTACAAAGTTATTGCTTACCCATGACAAATATTAGCCGTATGTGTGATTAAGGAGCGGAAAAGCAGGATGACCGCCGCGTAGAATTGCGCTTCTGGTGTGAACAGCCAGGCTGTTGCGCAATTCAGAAGACGCTGTGCGGCGCTTCCGCGTCCAGTGTAAACCCGGCGTTACCCGGCAGGAGAGGATTAAGAAAGTCAACAACACGAGAGGATTAAGTTGCTTACTGAAGTAAAGAAACAAAACAACAACAAACTGATGAAAGAAATAATGTCTAAAACATTAGCACACAGAAGAAACCAAATCGTCAACCTATCGCAAAGCATAGAGTACATAACAGACAGATGGCCATCTTTGTTTGAGGCATCTCATGTGAGTTACAGGAGCATGAAAATTACAAATATTCCTAGTCAATTGTTAAAGGTTGTACTGTAGCATATTTAGATCTTACATACAAAATGTATGTTATGGTTAGGTGGCTTCTTGCTTTTAAAAAAGTTTGAAGAAAAATATGTACACTTGTAAAATTTTAGGCTTTAAAGCTGGTTTCATTATTTGTCTTTTCGATCGAGGATCAGTTTCACAGAATCACAAGTGCACATTGAATCAAAGTTCATGTCCAAGCTGGATGAATATTCTCCCAAGCTTCTGAACCTCTTCCAGTCCAAAGGAGGAAACATGGGGTTGAGGTTGCAGGCTATCCTACTCAAGATAACCTTCAATTAGTATATTTGCTGATATTCTATTTGAGGCATTTTGTGATCAAACTGCTTGAATATCATTTGCTTATTACTTAAATCTACAGAAGGTAATGTTGGCCTGTGATTCTCTCTACAACAAGAGTGTGAAATAATTGCATACCTTTTAAAATAGTTAGTATGCACTCAGTGGCAACTTTAATAGATACAGAAGTATTCAAGTTTATAATGTTCCATTTTTGTTGACACTCAGAGAAGTGTACATTCAATTATATGATGATTAATGAGGTCCCAGTTGTGTGGTGCTCCATTGAACTGTGTCATGGAGCAAGCAGGAAGACAGGAGACCCACAGATAGTTTCTTTTAAAAAATGGTCTTTTAATTTGGTTTCCATTAACAAAAATGAAAAAATATAAACTTCACAACCCTTGGGCCAGTAAAAAAGGTCAATTAATCAAACTAGCCTCCAGTATGAGATAGAGACCAGTTAACAACACCACTAAAGACTGTCCCTCAACTGACACAGGGGAACATATATGGTGGCTGGTCAAGCAACTCAAAACAAAAAAGGGAAATAGAATTAGACATACTAACATTGAAAACAAACTACAGCCACAATATAACAGCCCAGTAAAATATCATATAATATTAACTAAGGGAAGATAATTAAATATAAATATCAAACAATAATCAAAGATTAACAACAAAAAATCAAAATAAGGAAATAATGTCCCTCCCCATGATTACAGGAGACATGGTGCAGTCCAATTAAAGTGCTTAAAGCCATTTAAGGTTGTCTGCTGCAGCTGGACGTCCTTTAGATGAATGGCCAGATGACTCCAACAGAAACTGGTAACTCAAAGAAAACTTGAAAAATATCACAGAAAAAAACGTTTTTATAAATAAAAGTATGTGAAACCAAAATTGATTAAATAAATGAAGTGGGTGCGGTGCATGTGCAATGACAAACAAATTAAGCAAATTAGGAATTAAGAGAGGTTACCACCATGTTACCGAGTTTCAGTGTGTGGTTGCTGGTGCGGCCATCACAAACTGCATTGATCTGAAAGTTGTTTCTAATTCTTTGTAGTCCATTTTGAGATACATTAAGGGGGTCAAGAAAAATCTCCAAATATAGGATAGTCCAGTGCAATATCTTCAAAAGTAATTACTTTTGTTAAAAAAAATATGCAATGGCACAGGTTTAAGATTTGCCAAGTAGTGCTTGGAGATGACTGATTCTGTTTTTCTTTGACAATTGGACACCAAACCCTCCAATCTGCAATGGTTGTGAATGTGATTAACAGCCTTTTGAAGCAAACGATGATTCTGATTATTAAGACGGTCTGCTATGATCATCCACAAATAAAGTGCTACATATGTGTGTTTACATCTAGAATGCATCTCCCTTCTGTGTATTATCTGGTTCACAACATCAGCTAAAAACTGTAAACAGGGGGAAACAGCTAGTCTGGCTCTGTCCAAAGGTGACAAAACATTTTATGTAATGTTAGTTTAATCCATACAAAAACAAAAATGTTTAATTTTTATTTCTTTACTGGGACTTTCCCGGAATCACTTCTGATTTCCAGGTAACCTCAGTAATGACAAAAAGCGTTTCATTATGCTGATACCTGAGACGGCACTTCAAGGATTCTTGATAGGGGCTCGTTTAACAATAATATAAGCCACCTAGTGTTGAAAATAGCATCTTTAACCATTTTTAGGTCAGTGGAAGATTGTTACACCAGGAACTTGAATGTTTATTTTTGTAATTTCAGGCTCCAAGCAATCCTATCATCAACATGACCAGAGATGTCATTGGATGTCTGATGCTTTACCTCGGGGGATCAACAAATCAACTCTTAAAAGAGTATGATGTAAGTTGAATTACATATAACATATAAAGAAGGTGATCTCTATCCCTTTCATCTCTCCCACCTGGTATGTCTTGGGAAGGTCAAAACACAAAATACAATCACAAGTAACTCCCAGTAATTATGGGCATGCTACTAAGGTTTGTGAAGTCATGTAGGTAATTGTGCATTGTACATTTGTTTTCCATTAGGACATTTTAAAGTACTCCTAAAGAAGTAGGAGGTGTTATTCATTCCTCCCCATCTCAGTCTGATTCACCAACTGGCAGAATTAAAAAGTTATCAGTAGTTTACTTGTCTTTATAATGTAGCCTTAGAAGTTCCTCGCTAAGAGTTTCTTCCTAAGAACTATTTACAACGCAGTTGAGAGACAGTTTTGTAGAGATACTGAGGCAATAAAATAAGCAAAGGAGCAGAGTTGATTCAGTTGCTGTGGTCGACTTCAAGAATCAATATTGAGCTAACAGTGCTTTATAAAGACTGTTGACAGGTGACCAACATTTGTAAGTGAAGGTCAAATAAGATATGTATCAATACATGAGTGTCAGGAAGAAAATAATTTATGTAGGAATCCATTGATTTCATTAAAAAATGTAATGTACAAATATCTACAACAGTCAGTTCATCTCTGGTGTCATTGAATTGTTATCATTTGTTGGTGAGCTGATTTGATCCTTATGATGTTATCTGGGATGGCACAGCCCATTTCAAAAGATTTTATTGTCCCAAGGGTTTGAAGCACTTAGGGAGATGTTCAAATAGGACATTCACATTTGGCTGTACAGTCTGAGAAACGGAATGTTTTTGCTCTTTCATGATGCTGATGAACCTTGCTGTACAAAGAATAAAGATCTACAAGATCAAGACTAATACATCAGAGGGTCCCGACAACATTGGTATCGTGGTGGAAAGTGTGAGAGTTCTGACTGCACTGACTAACTTTCCAAGGGCTTGCTCCATGCTCGTTGGGTTGACATTGACACAGTGAACTTTGCCTATACCAAGGAACTCAGGTACACATTTGAAGCCTTCCAGAAACTCTTCCTAGAACTGGATTGTTCAAAGCTGTACCCAAAAGTGAACAGCCTCAAGAACAAGCTACTTCTTAAGCAGAGGGACCCTTTCAAAATCAAAGGAAATTTGTAAAGTCACTGTCAAAACTGTAAATTTTTGCTTCAAGGCTTGTTAAATCCTAGAGTTTCAGTGTTGAGGGATTGTCCTGAAAAATCCTATCAACAATACTTGTAGTATTGTACAATATAGTTAGTGCCCTTTTGCAGGATGCGCGTTCCGCGTTCGCTGGACACTGAACAACGGACAGCTTCGTGTCCGTTGTTTAGTGGTGTTGCTGGCGAGGTAAAATTCAGGCGACGTCCGTTCATTGTGAATATTAAGTTTGAGCTAATAATCTCGCTGTGGGCTTAAAGTAGGTACAGAGTGGATACAAGAACAATATTGCCATAAATATAAGTCGGGAATGCATGTCTGTTTACGGTTTATATGCTCTTGTCTCGTGAGGTCCTCAACGTGACCATGAGCTCGCATGTGATTGGGCAATCCATCTAACATGATGACGTAGACTACTGACCAGGAAGCAAATAAAGATGAGAGGGATCACCGGTTTATTTACATTTTCATGATGGAAGTACCCAGACCGAGACTAAGGCTTGTTGTGGATATTGTGACAATGGTCTCTCTCATGCACAGTATACTGAACCTGCAGATATTTCTCTCAAAATTTGTCGAACTGTTTGGCCCATTGCACTGCACCCCGAACATGCATTTACATCTTCATTTGAAAGAGTGCATATTGGACTATGGACCAGTTTATTCTTTCTGGTGTTTTTCATTTGAGTGTTCTAATGGAATACTGGGAAAGGGTTGGAACTTTTGATGACCCAACTGATATGCTTTATGTGAAGCACAGTGTTTTAGTGTCGGCAGAAAGACTTCTTTTAGAAAACTGTACAGTGATTATAATAAAATGTTGAAAGAAAGTGCACTGTTTCAAATTTTTTCATAATGTAGGGGTACACCTTTATGTGCAGCCCCTGAGATTACGGTGGGACATCAATTCTGTGTTCCACACCCAATAGCACCACAGAGCTTGGCCAAAGGTCCAGCCAATCAGAGAGCGGAAGGGGCGGGACAAGGTTGTGACGAAGAACAACGACAGAGACAATGGGGGCGCCCGGAGAGCTCCCACATTATTGGGAGTGAATGACAGAAGGATAAGTCAGTTAACTTTAAGTTTAGCTCCAAGTTTGTTAGTGTCCGTGCTGCGGAAGAATTACAATTGGAGTGAAGGAATCCACACCACCAGCACTGAAGATCACCCGGTGTCGCTGTTAAAAAGTATAGCATGTTGTAGTGTGAGGCGGAATGTCCTCACTAGTTAGTCAAGTGTGGTTAGACATTTAGCAACTAGCTCGTCGCCAGCGATGGGGACTTCACCACGCCAGCTAACCGGGACAGCTAGCTGTTTAGCTGCTACAGCCCTTGACGGCCGGCAGCTCTCTTGCCCTCTCTCCCTCCCTCTCCCAAGACACTGACAGGTGGTGTGGTTCGTGAGTATTACCCTGCCACATGTGACTCCACATTGTCAACAAGCAGCAAAGTGTCCGGGACGGTAATGTCCATTTTGGGAACAGTTTAATACACTTTGAGGACCGTGGCTCGACCATTTTGAACTGAACGTGTAAAACAGTGAACTGCGAGTGAACATACTGACTGTTAAAAACATTGAACTTTGATTGTGAAAGATGTTTATTGTGCAAAACGTTCTTTTGTTATGGGTTTTTGAATGATGTAACTGAATGTCTTTGCATTTAGTTAGAAGAAAGAGTGTTAAGCTTGACTTGGAGTTTATTGCATTTATGCACACATGTTGCTAGTGTCATTAACACACAGTGGATTAAGTGTATGTTGGTACTGGGCCTTGATATTTCGTGTTCAGGTTAAATGTGCCCTTTTCAGTTAGAAGAACTCGCCGGTGAGTAGGACAGGTGCCTCTGTTTAGAGAATTGTCTTGAGCAGGGGGAAGTGTTTCAGCGTGACAATTGTTCTAAGTTTCAATTTACAATAAATATAATGTAACTTTGCCTATGGTTGATTCCACCTGTCACAATAGCATTGACCTTTTCTCATGGTATTCAAGGTAATTCATTAAAGCACACTTACATAAGGGAAATCTATATAAGGTACAATTTCAGGTTTTATATTTATTTTAAGCCTGGTGTACTTATGCCAGATATTTTAGTTGGTACCTTTTAGAAAAAGGTGTTATCTGCACTGAATGAAACCATCCTGATTTGCATTTGTAAAGCTCAGAGCATTGTCATTTGCATGTGAAAGCCTCCCCTAGGCATAGGAGCAGGGGGGGTCACATACCAACATTCCCAGGCTTGTAAAACTGCCCCATTATGGAACCCTGTGTCAATTCTCTGCAGTTACTGGCAGTTTTCTGTGCTGCCTGCAGATTCCTTTGAACAGCAGTTAACAGAAAATTCTCCCGAAATTTCAACAATAACTGACACAATCTCTTCTTTTCATGCAGTGTCATTTGAGTGGCATTATGTTTTTTACTAGGCAGCTGTTCTTAAACTTTGTCCACTGTGCACATAAGGGATGCAAATTTGAAATTTTTACTGATGAATTTGAAGTGAGTCCAATTTTAGCAGTGAAAAAGTAATCCAAAACCTTATCCCAGACTAAGTCTATCAACATGTGATATTTTGAATTTTCTCTGAATTTTAGCTGTTTAAAAAAGAAATGGGTAATAAATACAATATTTAATATTACGTAATAATACATTTGTAGTCTGAACATACTGTTTTAATTTTAATTCAGTGATGTACTCTTTAATGCCCACATGTGATGGCAAGATGTCATAGGTCATCGTGCAGTTTTGTTAAATTTGTACTACCAAGCAAAAATGACACTAATAAGTAGGGATAAGCGAGTACAGCATTATCTGTATCTGTATCTGTTAACCATATGAATTATCCGTATCCGTACTCGGAGTGGGCGGGGCCTAACCCGGAAGTGGGTGTGATTTAACCCGGAAGTGGGCTGGTTCAACATAACCTTCTTTTTTAACTTTGAAATTTTTTTATGATTTTTTTATTTTTATTTTTTTTAAATTTATTTCCACACCAGGTGTGTGTGTGTGTGTGTGTGTGAGTGAGTAGCGAGGGACGTTCACTGTCTCCCGGAGAAATGAACACTCTGTGTTTTTAGTATAGAAAGACGTGAATTATATTCGTTCACAAGTCATACAGACTGGTTTTGTTATTTTCACTTTACATTAACACTTAAAGTTTAGTGCAGTGTAATTGTTTGCCGTGATAATTAAATGCCAGTGTGATAATAAATGACAATTTCAAACCATACAAACTGTCATGTTGTACTGTATTAAATAGAGGTTTACTTTACTGTAAAGTAAGTGTAAATGTAAAGTGAAAATAACAAAACCAGTCATTATGACTTGTGAACAAATATAATTCACGTCTTTCTATACTAAAAACACAGAGTGTTCATTTCTCCGGGAGACAGTGAACGTCCCTCGCTACATTTCCAGCGCTCCTCTACTGAGCCAATGCAGGTCTCGTGAAAAATTTTCCAAAGACTCGTACCCGAAGACCCAGTCGGGAAATGAACGAATCATTTCTGCTTCCTTGACTGAGCCTATGGAACAGTCCCGATGCGCAGTGAACCTGAGTGACTGAGAGACAGAGAGCTGTTCTGTTCTGTGAGTGAGCAGAGCCGTGTGTGACGGGATGAGCGCTGTGACGCTGTGTGAGGATTTTCATTCAGTCCGAGCATAGATAATGACTCCGATTACTCGTATTATACTCGTGATCGGCAAAAGTGCTTTATCCGTACCGGATACTCGTTTCAGCCGAGTATCCGGCTCATCTCTACTAATAAGTATTGTGATCTAGCTAAATTTGTTTGCTAAAAGTAATTTAAACCAATGGTGTAGCACAGATTAGGCACCGTGAAATGATAACAACTTTATCAACATGAATAACATATAGATTACAAATATACATTGTATCTCTTTTGAACACATACATGTATTTAAATTTTGTAGTTGAAAAATGTTGGATGAACATGTTTTTTTATATGATTTATTTGTAGAAAAACAAGACTTAATGTACCATAGTCCTCATAGATAAGAAATTAGAGGATAACATATCAGACAGCCAAATGGTGAGGATACACATTACAGCCCCCCCACCCTCCCCTTCCCAAAACAAATATACAACTAAAGCAATTTGATACACAAACAGAAAAAACATTGTAGAAACATAGGCTTATGCTCATTCTTACTATCCCACCTTCTCTGACCTTCAACTCTCTCACTCACACACACACACGCACATCCACTTGCATTAATTGAGCAATGTAAAGACTATAAATAAGGAAACATATACATAACAATAAATAATATTACAAAATAATAATAATAAATATATATCAAAATAATAATGCTGCTAATATGTGCTACCAATAAGGCTAGTTACAACAGGGCACTGGTGCATTGTTGGGAATCAATCAATGGAGGCGATATCTAGTTGGATAGACCTGACGTGATCTAAGAAGGGTTCCCAGACCTTACAGAACTTAGCAGAGGTGCCTCGCAAAGAGTACTTATTTTTTCTAGTGTCATAAAATGAAGGGCATCTCTAAGCCATTGAGAGTGGGAGTTCTTCCAATGTAGCAAGATAACACGCCTCGCTAAAAGTGAGAGAAAGGCCACAAGTTCACAGAAGTAAGATGGTAGTGAGTTCCCAAAAGGTAGGACACCAAACAGGGCAACTAATGGTGAGGGACAGAGATTGGTAGAAGTGACGGCTGAAAGAGTGTCTAAGACACCCTTCCAGAAAGGCGCAAGAACAGGACAAGCCCAGAACATGTGGCCAAGACTGGCCGGTCCTAAATGGCACCGGTCACAGCGTGAGTCTACATCTGGGAATATATGAGCCAGTTCACTCTTGGACCAATGGACCCTGTGCACTACTTTACATTGTAGGACTCCATGCCAGATCTGAGAATGTTTTATAAAATTCAGCCGGGAGACCATCTGGGCCTGAGCATTTACCACTCTGCATCAGCATTAAAGCACTACTGAGTTCACCAATCGAAAAGGGTTCATCCAGTCTTTCCACCCCAGTATCAGAACACACCATCTCGGAACTCATCCATAAAGCCAAAACCACTACCTGTCAGCTCGATCCTCTTCCCACCTCCCTTGTCAAAGCCTATCTGCCATCCATTTCCCCCATGATCACCAATATAATTAACTCCTCCCTCACCACTGGTACTGTACCCCCCACTCTCAAACTGGCTGCCATCACACCTATCCTGAAAAAACCCGGTGCTGATCCAGCTGTCCTTAACCATTACCGGCCCATCTCCAACCTCCCCTTCATCTCTTAAACACTTGAAAGGGGGGTTGCCGCACAACTACAGTCCCACCTTGACACAAACAACCTCCATGAACCCTTCCAATCTGGCTTCCGTCCAAAACATAGCACTGAAACAGCCCTGGTCAAAATCACAAACGACCTTCAGCTGACTCCGGACTCCTTACAATTCTCATCCTCCTCGACCTCAGCGCAGCATTTGATACCATATCGCACCCTCTGCTCCTGGACCGCCTGGCTGGCATTGGAATCACTGGCGCTGCACTCTCCTGGTTCACATCATACCTCACTGACCGCCAACAATTCGTGCAACTAAGGATCCACAAGTCTGGGTGTTCGAGTGTTTCACTGGGAGTGCCCCAGGGGTCAGTCTTGGGTCCCCTTCTTTTCACCATTTACCTCCTCCCCCTGGGCACACTTCTCCGTCACCATGGGGTCCATTTTCATTGCTACACCGATGACACACAGGTCTACATCTCCTCTAAACCAACCGCTGCCATCCCTCCTACCTCCTTCATCACCTGCCTTGATGACATCTGGAGCTGGATGAGCAGGAACTTCCTTAAGCTAAACGGCAATAAAACTGAGGCCCTGCTCATCGGCTCCAAATCCACCATCACCAAATCCCAACACACCCCTGCTCCACCCATCATCGTCGACGGATTCCCTTTACCCTTCTCCCCTCAAGTCAAGAGCCTCGGCGTCATTCTGGACAGCACCCTTTCATTTGCATCCCATATTCAAAACATCACCCGGACTGCATTCTTCCACCTCCGCAACATCTCCAGACTCCGCCCATCACTGACCCAGTCCAGCACCGAAATCCTGGTCCACTCATTTGTCACTTCCCGCATCGACTACTGCAATGCCCTCCTCACCAAACTCATCAACAGACTCAGGGATTAAAGCAAAAAAAAAATCATCTGACTGAAAAAAAAATCGGCACTCACTTTGGGTCGTGGCTGCTTACCGCCTCGATATTTGAACTTCACGTGGTCCATTATCACTTACTAGTTTAAAGCTAGGGCATAAAACCAATATTTTTTTGCAAGACTTCACCATTCGTGTTAATGGGCTATAAATGACAAAACGTCTGCACAAGTTGTCAGAGCAAGCATTTATTTCCACAATGCTTTCAAGAACAATTATATTAAAGAGAACAATGTTTGAGCAAAACGGTGTAACACAAAAAGATAACTTATAACTTAAAAGATAACAGTACTAAATAATAGAGATGAGCCGGATACTCGGAGCACTTTTGCCGAGTACGAGTATTATCCGATTAATACTCGTCAATATCTGTGCTCGGACTGAATGAAAATCCTCACCCAGCGTCACAGCGCTCCTCCCGTCACACACGGCTCTGCTCGCACACTCACAGAACAGCTCTCTGTCTCTCAGTCACTCAGGTTCACGGGTCTTTTCCGTTAACGTTTAGGGTTTCTTCAGCTTGAAGTTTGTTTTTATTTCAGTTTGTACTAACTTATTAACCAGTAGAGTTCTGTTAAACGTGGGTTCGTTCAGACGTGGTGCTGGTAGAAGCGACACGCGTTGCGTCTCTGCCTGTCGGAGATTTTTTTTTTTTTCCCCGCTGCATCGCTCTAGTTCATATGAATGTGATTATACCGTGTTTGTTTTAATTATCCTCATCCGAAGCAGGAGAGACCCGCTGTAACAAATCGCCCTGCTTAAACCCCAGGGGAAATGTTCTATGCTTTAATTTTAAGGACACGGGCGGATCCGACCCGCTGTGTACCTTGCGCGCTGCCCGACCAAGTTATCATAAACGAAAAATCCCTGGTTGGACCGATGACCTTGTTATCGGTCTAACCCCTAATTAAATAAATATAAATATAAACGAATTTGACTCAAACAGGTTGCGTATTATACACTGTATTTAAACAAAATACCAATCAAACCCCACATATCCCCGCGCTCGTGCCCGCAAACAATGGCGGACCCGTAAACATAAACACGGTATTTACACACATTCAAACATCAATATTTCCCCCCCCAGGTCCATAATATAATCCCCAAACAAACGTCCAAACGAAATGACTGCAGGTGTGGCGAGGTGAGTGTCGCAAACAAATCCAAACAAAGTCCACGCTTTCTCACCCCCTTCCAGTGCCCAGAAAATGTTCAGTCCTTGAAATAATCCATTACGTGACTCCCAGGCAATAATCCCGTTCCAGAGAAAAATCCTTGCAAGTTGTAATTGATCTCCTGGCCCTTGAACCTCTGGCCGCACCGACAGCCCGCAGCATCAAAAAACCACACACACCCCGTCGGGACGTCACTTCCCCATATTTAACACATTTCCCGTTACAGAACCCCATATATACATAATCACACAAATAATAAACAAATACATACACAGATCCATTCCCTCATTCTTATAGTTTTGAGGCGTCTGACTAATGACATATGCACTTTTTATCAATACATAAGGTGCCCTTAGGTGACCTTTACACCGCGTCACTCTGTCTCTCTCTTACTCACTCATACACACACACACACACACACACACACACCTGGTGTGGAAACAAATTTAAAAAAATATATATATATATCATAAAAAAAATTTAAAGTTTAAAAAGAAAGTTATGTTGAACCAGCCCACTTCCGGGTTAAATCACACCCACTTCCGGGTTAGGCCCCGCCCACTCCGAGTACGGATACGGATAATTCATATGGTAAACAGATACAGATACAGATAATGCTGTACTCGCTCATCCCTACTAAATAAGTTAAAACACTGAGACACAAGAAGAGAAAATGAAAAGGTCTACTTCTTTGGCCTTTTAGTGGTGAATCCAAAGTCATCTAACTTCAGGACACCTGATGCCCGTTTCTGGGGAGGTTTTTTTGGCCCAGGAGGAGAGGAAAAGGGTTTTTTCTGCAGGTGTGGCTTTAAATGAGCCAGAGGAGGAGGAGGAAGAGGGAGTTCCAACAGAAGTGCCTTTTCAGGAGGAGGCTCCTGCAGGAGTTCCTTTTGAAGAGAGGGGTTTTCCTGCAGGGTTAGAGGAGGAGGAGGTTCTAGCAGGAGTGCTTTTTGAGGAGCTGGGTTTTCCTGCAGGGGTAGATAAGGAGGAAGAGGAGGAGGAGGTTCCTGCAGCAGTTCCTTTTGAGGAGAGGGATTTTCCTGCAGGGGTAGATAAGGAGGAAGAGGAGGAGGAGGTTCCTGCAGCAGTTCCTTTTGAGGAGAGGGGTTTTCCTGCAGGGGTAGAGGAGGAGGAGGAGGAGGTGGAGGGGTTCTAGCAGGCGTGCTTTTTGAGGAACTGGGTTTTCCTGCAGGGGTAGATAAGGAGGAGGAGGAGGAGGAGGTTCCTGCAGCAGTTTCTTTTGAGGAGAGGGGTTTTCCTGCAGGGGTAGATAAGGAGGAAGAGGAGGAGGAGGTTCCTGCAGCAGTTCCTTTTGAGGAGAGGAGTTTTCCTGCAGGGGTAGAGGAGGAGGAGGTGGAGGGGGTTCTAGCAGGCGTGCTTTTTGAGGAGAGGGGTTTTCCTGCAGGGGTAGAGGTGGAGGAGGAGGAGGTTCCTGCAGTAGTGCCTTTTAAGGATTTTCCTGCAGGGGTGGAGGAGGAGGAGGAGGAGGAGGAGGAGGAGGAGGAGGTTCCTGCAGTAGTGCCTTTTAAGGATTTTCCTGCAGGGGTAGCTTTTCCAGATGATGAAGATGGGAAGTGGCCTGCAGGGGTAGCTTTTCTGGATGTGAAAGATGGGAGGTGGCCTGCAGAGGTAGCTTTTCCAGATGAGGGAGATGAGGAAGAGGAGGAGGGGGGGTGGCCTGCAGGGGTAGCTCCTCTGGTTTTGGAGGATAAAGGGTGGGAAGATTTGGTTGCACACATGGCTCTTCTTGAGCTGTATGAGTGGGAGGCTCTAGTGGAGGAGGAGGAGTGTCTGGCAGCAGAAGTAGATGAAGATGATGAAGAGGTGGAAGCTTTTTTCACCTTCTTCGCCCTCACTGCTGAGAGGACTTTTAATGCTTCCCTGATTTTCCGATCCTTCTCTTCATTCATTTTCTCTTTCTTCTTCTCAAGATGGCATTTGTACCGGTGAAATGATGAGAGACACGAACTCCTCATTGCAGCACTAATTGTCATCTTAGAGCAGTGGTTCTTAACCTGGGTTCGATCGAACCCCAGGGGTTCGGTGAGTCACTCTCAGGGGTTCGGCAGGGGTCAAAACACACACAGTATAGCCCGGTTCACACTAGCAATGTCTGGCCATTTTTGTCGGCCGTCAAAAAATTGGCTGCCCACAATTTGGTAACACACAATTTTGTTGCTTAGTAAAAGTGTGTTACACAAAAGAAATTCAGGCTACTCGTATTATTCGTGACGTCACACTCCGCAGTGATAAAGCTGGTTGCAGCTGATCACGCCACATTGCTTAGCTTTGATATCTGTGCTGCTTGGTGCGCTCAGTAGTCAACTTGTGGCTGTTCTGATTGTACGTCATTCAGCAGAGCCAGCTTCAACAGCAACTCTGCAGAACAACAACGCTCTCAACGTTTTGGTGTCACCAAATCGTACCACACCCCCTTATTGCCCTTGAGATACTCACACTGTTTGTTACAACGTATTTGTGCGAGCAATCCTTTTTGATAGAAGACATGAAAATTAAGAAAAGGAACAGACTTTGTTGCGAAAATGATATGAAAGTGGCACTTGCCAAGGTGAAGCCGTGCATTCCTGAACTTGTATCTGAAAGGCAACAGCAAAAGTCACATTGATTTGCAGTAAATATTCATTAATTTATGTTTTTGTTGGTTTTTATGGTTGGTTTTGTTCTTTGAACACATTGATTTTGTGTGCAACTGATGCATGGTTCATTTTGTGCACTAACAAATGATATACCTATGTTTTGAAGAAATAATAATATATTTTATTTTTTCAATTACGAAGGGTTCGGTGAATGCACTGATGAAGCTTGCAGGGTTCAGTACCTCCAATAAGGTTAAGAACCACTGTCTTAGAGGCTGTTTGTTCTGCTGCCTTCAGGTGTGTTTTGATCACAGCCAAGCCTTCATAGGTCTCAATGTTTAAACAAAGAGAGCAGTGCCCTCACCAATTTGCCCAAGACAGGAAATCTGATTGAGCCTTCTGGTGTCTTCATTACAAAGATTTCCCTCCACCAGTCAGCATCAATACGTGCAGAATTCTCATCAAAACCTTTGGCCTTGTCCTCCAGATCCAGGTCAGTCTGGTAGGCCCTCCCCTCTTCATCCAGCTCGCCCAGTTCATTAGTGGTGATGACATTTGGCAGAGCCTTGGCCAAAGTGCTAAATGCAGTAAGCACGTTTTGGTCCTGGATCAACGAAGGTGACAGTGCAGACAAAGAGGAACTGATGACGTTGCTCAAGGGGAGGTTTTTTATCAGGAATGCAGCTGCCTTGATGTAGCCCTCTCTGAGTGAGGTGTATAACTCCTTCACCCAAGGTTTCTTCTCCACTCTGGCCTTGTTGACTACACAATGGCTGAATTTCCCAACCGACAACAATTTATCTGGATACTGCAGGTCTTTGTTCTGTATATCCAGATTAATCAAGCTCTTCACATCCAAAGGGATGGCATCGGGCTTCATAAACTTGGAGAGAACGTCTCTCACCAGCAGCACCATTTCGACATGCAGAACATGAAGCATAGGCTTTTCATACTGCAGTTTTTTGAGGAAGACCTGGAAGGATGGGAGTATACCTCTGTATAGGTCTATAATGGCTGTGAGCTTACTGAACTCTGTGAAAAGTACACAGATTCTTGTCTTCCTGTCACTATTTACATCGGTTTGACCCTTTGTTGATTTGGCAAGTTGTTGATGTAGTACATCCATCCTAGCCTTTTCCTCAGCTGTAACCCCATGCTTCTGCAGAACCTGGTTGAGCAGCCATCTGTAAAACATTTAAATACAAACATAGGACATACATAAGACTAAGAGGAGTAAGCAGAGTAAATACAATTATTGCATTTGATCTGACTTTTAATTTAATTTAAAACATTTGATGAAGAAAATATTGAAAGGAAAGACTAGACTACTGGCATCTCACCTGTATTTGCGCTGATCATGGGGTGACAGGAAGCTGAAATAGTGTGCAATCAGTGGATCCACTAGCTCCCTTATCCTGTTGCACACCTCCAGCATCTGAAGGAACCTGCTGCTGATGGGGCGGATCAGGCTCTTGTTCTTCATGTGTAGAAGAGATTGAAACTCTCCAAACAGCTCCTTCTGCTTTGGAAACTTTTCAATGTCATAATACACATCCGTACAGAATTCTTCAACACAACTCTTGAATGGATTCAAAAGGGCCTTGGCAGAATTTGACACCATATGCACCGTGTCTCCACTGATGTCAAGGAGTGCATTGTTTTCTTTCCTGATCTGGGTCTCCACTCCAGATCGCTTTCCTCTCATGACGCTGCAGTTGTCAAGCAAAACAGACATGACCTGATCCCAGTTCAAATTGTATGAGTGGAGGATTTCTTCGATTGCATTTTTGAGGGTTGAGGCATCTGCAATGTTGACTTTCCTTGATCCAAAATGCTGGGTCACAACTTTACCCAAATCCTCATCAAAGAACCGTACAAGCACATTTAAAATCTTGTCCATATTAACATCAGTTGCCTCATCTGCATTCAAAGATAACATCTTTGTTTGTAGCTTCATGGACAACTCTGTTTTGCAATAGGCTGCAATGCCATGTGTGCACAAGTAGGAGGCGTGTGCGTTGCACAATGACAGCCTGGAGAGTGCGCTCTGGTCTTCTGCAACTGATCGAATCAGGTTGACAAGGGGCTGTGATATGGTCAGGGACAGGTCATGCTCTGCTATGAAAGAGCAAATTCGCACTTTCTGCGTGCAGACACGATCAGCCATGGAGGGACCTACTTCTGTTGTGGTGACTGCAGCACCAGGCAATGACGATGTGTGCCGAAGAGCTCTAACATTAGCCTTATGGCTAGCTTCAGACTGATGGCGTGAAAGGACTTTCTTGCCATTGCTCCCATACACTATTTTTTTATGGCACACCACACAAAAGCAAACTCCTGGCATTTTCATTTTTTTGCACCAAGAGCTAAATGGCTTGCCATTATCACCTACTTCGCATAGCCAAGCCCATCTCCACTTATTTTTTACCGTTTTATCGATTTCCGACACATCACTGCCTTCCTTCAGTAGAAGCGCGTCCATGCTGCCAAAACCGAAAGCAAAGTGACTGCTGCTTTGATAGCAGTGGCGGCCTTTCCTACAGGCGGCATAGGCGGCCGCCTAGAGCGCCATCTAGAGGGGGAGCGCCAAATAATGCGCCCCCCCAAAAAACAACACAATTATAATTTTTTATTTTTTTCCCGGGCGCGTATTTTGGCGCCCCTTCTATATCTCCAACCAATATTTTGACATTAAAAAATAAATCTAACAGTAAGGTAAAATGAGCCGAAAACGGAGGGGTGTGTTCTTCATTGGTGTTGTCGGAACATGCGGCGTGCATGAGTAGACGGGCCGGATTACTGAACTCATCAATTTGCTCTCCTTACCGTTGTGAAGACAGGTGTAAGCATGAAAATGTTTGGATGTGCTCCAAAATCCAGGCCGAGTATAATTTTAAATAGTTCATATGTTTAAAAGTAGGCTAAACCAAATTGTATTACGCAATATTTGCAATATTATTTTGGCCAACACACATGTTGCGTAAATGTTCGTTAAAGACTGCATGAAAGTTGCAGTTATCTGATTTGCGTTGGTTCACACATTCCAACAAATATGCCTAGATATAGGCTCATAATGCACTGAAAGTAACAACATGGATAACTTCGATTTTTACTTGCTTCTTGATTTTCATTGCACAGAATACAAAACGAGAGAGAAGAAGGATAAATGGCTTTAGGATCAGTCCGCGCAAATGCGTTTTTGTAAATATAGCCTATAGGCATATAAACGTCGGTTCGTCTTTCTTTCTTTGATTCTTTAATTGTAAGCCTTTTCTCACGCTTCTGCTCCTTTTTCAATAATTCTCTACATCGTGTAGGTCCAGGCCAAAAGAAAAGGAGAGCATTTTAAGACGTCTGTTGATTTAGAACTTTTTATTTAATTATTTCTGTATCTGCCGACAATGATTGATACACCGGTGGCCATGACTGATCAAAGCGAAACACAAGATGGTCTATCTGTTCAAACAGTCATTTTTTGCCACAACTCAACTTAATCCGAAACACTAGCTAAATTGCCAAACACAAGAAAACCAAGCACAACGCATGGGGATTTATTTCCAATGCTCTGCCAACGCATGGATTTTTTTTTTGAATGCCGCGTCAACTTATCCATTCAAACATGAGAAAGACGCAAGGCATGGTTCACAAACAAAAGGTTAAAAAAATCACAGCTGATTGGTGAAGTTATTGCAAATCATATCAGTGTTACACAGTGCTTAATTTGTAAATCACAAGGTGCCGGAACGCAAAGTACAAATGACAGCGCAGGGGTGACGAGACGGGCACAGGTCCCGGAACGCATACAGAAAACGGTGATGAAAAAAACATGCAAATGCCCACTGACAATGCTGTGGGACTTACAAGCCTTAATTTCAATTAATATCCATGGTATAAATTTTATGACAATAATTTACAATTATTTTAGGCTATACAGCACAGGCAAATGCCCACATCAACACAGGTGGGACTTACAGTCAGCAATTCATTTCTCAACATAGATCTAACTTGTAAAACATAAAAAAAAAAGTTCAAAGCTTACAATAAATCACATAAATCTTCCATTATTATTATTTAAAGATTGGCACGGCGGCCTATTAATAGACAAGAGGAAGACATGTGTTGTGGATCTCTACATTTATATTCTGAAATCACAAGATAAATGACAAAATCTTACTGAGATTTTACTACATAATAAAGAAACGTACACATTTTACACTTCACTAGAAATGTCAATTTGGAGGGCTGTTAGATTGCACATACTTTAACGTGACTACACGTTAAAGTATGTGTATGTGTTACAGCTCATCATATTTAGTCTATTGACAATACACCACTGTTCACACACATACACATACTTTAACGTGTAGTCAGATACAAATAGCGCAAACACACAAACATAACACATAGTTCTTCTCCTGCTTCTCAACCTCAGAATGTTTCATACTCCTTAAAAAGGGAGTCTGCCATAGCGGACAGATAACAGGTTTTCAAACCTCTGGCTTCATGAATCACTTCATTATATTAGTTCTGAGACTCCCTCACACACACACAGCGGACAGATTAGACTAGAGGTTTTCAGGCCTTTCTCACAGTTTTCTATGACCTCACTTCACTTCACACACACATAAAATAAGCACACACACAAGGCAATATGCTCATGAACTCTAGTAACCGCGACACGGCTTGCACGTCATCACGCAACGCCAGGAGGAGGACCAAACGACGCCAGGAGGACGACCCGACGAGATCCGACCAATCCCAATCCAAGAAGAACCTCTGTCATGCCCAGTATCGATATATAAGCTTTCTGCGTACTCTGCCTCAGCGCCATTTTTCCTGTACAGGATCAGTGGACCATGCATGATCATTTGCTAGACACCGCAGTTTCCTGACCTGTGACCTCTGAATAAACCTGCTTAATTTTAACTTGAGAACGACGCCTCCTGCCTTTGATTTCCACCCGCAACAAGTCCAAAACACCCCACATCACGACCATGTCCGGATTCTCCTCCTCCCGGAGGTTTTACTGCGTGTGTCTGTGGCAGTTCTGTGTCCTTTGGCCACCCAAGACCTCACGGACTGGATTGAATTTAGCCAGGGGGGGTCCAACAAGATTTAGGAAGAGTAAAGATGATATGGTGGATGTGAGCAGAGAGGTACGGTTGGGAGTGCAAATTAAGTTCATTTGCGAAAATCCGCGCTCACATTCAGCACTCGCAATAGGAATGCTGTTGGCAGCAACAAGTAACTCCATCAGTTCATCGGGGATGTCTTTTCCTCCGAATCTCTGTGTTTTCTGTAGGCCCGTATGACTCAACCTCAGTCTCTCCATACAGCGCACCTGCGTCCTCGGGCCAGTACTGTTCGTAAAGCACCTTCAGCTCCTCAATTAACTTGTTGCATAAGTTGCAAACACAAAATCAAATGAGAGATTTATTACAAAACGTCACATCAGCGGCGGTGTGTCTTTAGCCGCCGCCGCCACCCCCTGCCCTGGACGGTGTAGCGAACCTCGTCCGCGGCGGACCCCTTGTCAGGGGGGGGGGCGTGGCGGCGCCGGACCACACAGCATTCGCGATCGACGTATTGGCAACTTGTAAGAAATCACTTTCATTTTTGGCGTGACAAATTGGATGTGTGTCACACGCCGAAAGCGTGAGAGTTGTCAGCTTTGTATTCATATTTTTTTGTATACGAGAAGTACCGGATCAGCACAAATAAGTCCCGGAACACGGGCAGGCCAAAACCAAGAGGTGCCGGATCCTGTTCCGGCATGATCCGGCACAAATTAACCCCTGGTGTTACACCCCCCCCCCCCTATTTTTTTTTCTCTTCGGATCTGCATCAACCTCATTTTTAGCCTTATGCGAGCGGAGTTGACGGAAATCCGTCATAGCGACGGAAAACTTTAATCCATGCAGACTGCAAATCATTCACAACTTGGCCGCCCGGATCATCACCTGTACCAAATCATCGGATCACATCACTCCTGTACTCATCCAACTTCACTGGCTCCCTGTACAACACATCGACTACAAAAACCTTCTCCTCACCTTTAAAGCTCTCCACAATCTAGCCCCCACTTACCTCTACGACCTCCTTCAGGAATACACTCCCTCCTGCACCCTCCGCTCATCCTCTTCTGGACTGCTAACCATCCCCACGTCACGCCTCAGTACCATGGGTGCCCGAGCCTTCAGCTGCTCAGCACCCAGGCTCTGGAACTCCCTCCCCCCACACATAAGACAATCAGACTCCATCACATCATTCAAGTTTCAACTCAAAACTCACCTGTTCAAACTGGCATACTCTTTATAACTGGACCCTGTGCACTTCACTTGTTTTTATGTTGATGTTCTGTTTTAATGTTTCTATCTTTCTTGGTTTTATCTTTTATCCTGTATTATTTTATTGTAAGGTGACCTTGGGCGCCTCCAAATAAAATGTATTATTATTATTAGATGATGATGTTGCGCTGTCAATGGAGGGAATCTCTAAAGAGTTAAAAAAAACATATTGTCATATTGTTTCTCATCAGCCACGCATTCAGAGGTGTATAATTTGGCATAGAAGTCTCTGAAATGGTTGTTAAGCACCTGTGGGTCAATAGTTGTCCCATCGGTAGAACTGATCTGAGTTATATGTTGTGATGAAGATGCTTGTCGGAGTTGGTGTGCAAGCAGTTTACTAGGTTTATCTCCAAACTCATAATATTTATGACGTGATTTCAACAGTGACTCTGCAGCTTTGTTGGAAGCCAGGAGATCAGATTCAGCTTTTTTCATGAGTAATTATTTTGAAAGAACTGAATTGGGTGAGTCCACACATTTAGACTGAAGTTCTGATATATCTCTAGCAAGGCTAGCACTTTTCTCTGAGGTGATCTTTTTCTGATAAGCTGAGTAAGATATTATCTCTCCTCTCAGGTAAGCTTTGCATGCCTCCCAGATGCATGAGAGATATAAAGATCAATGCGGTTCTTAATAGTCAAAACAAAGTTTGGGTCAGAAAGCAATATAGAATTAAAGCGCTGGGGAGAGTGTTTCATAGATCTACCAGGAAGAGAGATGTCGACAACCATTGTTGCATGGTCAGATACAGATTAAGATACATTTATTTGTCCCAAACACATGCACAGACATGCACAAGCACACTCATGCAAGGAGGGAAATGTAACCTCTGCTTTTAACCCATCTGGTGCAGGACACACAGAGCGGTGGGCAGCCATGTACGGCGCCCGGGGAGCAGATGTTGGGGGAGTAAGGTGCCTTGCTCAGTGGCACTAGACAGGGTAGGGAGAATCATCTTGGATTTTTGGACAGATGAAAAGTCTTGTTGTTGTTTCTCCGTGGAGTCAAACCAGACAAACCAGAGACCTTTTCTGCCCATAGTCCAAGTTTCTGCCACTAGTCCACCGCCTCAGATATCACAATGGGATTGTACGAGCATGAACGAACAGAAGGTAGGAGTTTGCTATCAATGAGAAAGTAATCAATACAGGCGAATGTGCCATTGACAGGAGAAAAGAAAGAAAACTGTTTAGTACTAGAGTTGAGAAAGCGCCAGGCATCTGCGACTGCATATTGCTCAATAACATCTTAATTACTTTTGATGATTTAGATAGACCAGAGGGCTTATTGGATGATCGATCAAGTGAAGGGTCAAGACAGCAGAAGGTGAGTTTCTTGTAAAAAGACTATTTTAGTGTTTAAATTTGTAAGATGGTTAAACACTTTGTTGTGTTTGACAGAAAAAGTTTGAGAACCACTGTGCTAATGCAACAAATACAAAAAAAACAGCTGCAACAGGCATAAACAGGCCTACATTTAGCAATTGCGCGCCAGCCAAGCACAAACATTGTCAGAAACCCCAAACAACGAGCCCCGCATAAAGCAGGAAGGAAACAAAACAGCTGCGGGTGCTGTACAATGGTTGCACAGCAGGCTACGCAAATCAAAGAAAGCCTCGCTGTTAATAGAGCAGGTACGCCAAGCTAGCACTAGCCCCCCTGGCTAACGAGAAAAACAAAACACACTGCGGTGGCCGGCGCTGCCAGATACACACACACAAAAAAAGGGCACTTACACTCAGTGAATGCAAAGTTCAGCGAATGCAAAGATCAGTCGCTTACGTTTTGTTTATCTACCTGCAAACCATGGACAAATTTAGTAGCTTTTGCGACAGTCGGGAGCCGTGCTCTCTCTCCATTACGCCGGCCACACACCGGACGCGTTGGCGTCGCGTTGGCGTCGTGTGAGCGTCGCGTAAACGCTAGGCTGTCACACCGGACGCGTAAGCGTCGCGTAGATCCCTACCACGCCGGGGCCAGGCTGCACACCGGACACGCTGAACTCCGCGGCGGTCATCCTGCGATTCCTCTCCGTGATCACACATACAGCTGATATTTGTCATTAACTGAAACGGTGTCCCAGCATTTGTCCTTTTTAATGTTGTCTTTAAACAACACGGCCGAGGATCATACAGCTCACTGTACTACTTCTCCACTTCAATTATTAATTTAATGTCATCCATCTTCAAGAACTTCTCCGCTGTTTGCTCCGTTCAATGTCGGGTGTCGAGGGTAAATTACGTATTCTCCACTCAAGCCTATGTGGAGAGTACGTAGACACACACACACACACACACACACACACACCCCTCTTTCTATCTTTATGACTGCTTGTGTGTCTGTATGGACGGGCAGAGGGGGACATTTAATAAAGTGATTGGTAAAATTGGTAAAATTAAAACTCCAGGACAACAGAAGGGGAATACAAACTATGTGATGCATATTTTATCATTTATATAATATAAAATATGTCCCCAATATCGTTTAAAATCATTTTTCACTGTGTTTCCCGGAGCGCTACGCTCGCGTCAAGCGCAAAAAATAGACTCGACGCCGAAACGATCGCTGCACGACGCGAGGCACTTTTGGTGCAGCACTGCACTTCAGCGTCCGGTGTGGCCGGCACAAGGGATTAACGTGGGAGTGGATGGGAGCCAGCTGTTATTTAAGGCATGACGGTGCGCCTACGCGACGCTAACGCGACGCTTACGCGTCCGGTGTGAAGCCGGCGTTAGGCAGGGTAACACGTAGCTTGGCAGGATAGAGAAGAGATGGCTTGTAGCCCTGCTGGTAGAGCTCAGCCATGCAGGTTTTGAACTCGGTGCGCTGTTTCATCAGGTCAGGGCTGTAGTCATCATAAAGGCGAATCTTGTGGCCATTATAGAGCAGGTCACTTCCTTTACGTGCCTCGAGAATAACCAGGTCGTTGATTTGGAAACAGTGGAAACGTATGATGACAGGTCGTGGCCGCTCGTCTGGAGCAGGTTTCGGAGCAAGGCTTCTATGAGCTCGGTCCAGCTCAGGGAGAGAGCCAAGCATCTTTGCGCCAAAGACATCCAGGAGCATTTGGGAAAAGAAAGTGGACGGACGGTTGCCTTCTGTGTTCTCAGGTAGGCCGATTATCCTTATATTCTGTCGTCTGCTACGACCCTCCAGGTCAACCACCTTTGCCCTAAGAGTGTCATTGTCACGTTGCATGGCAGAGCACGCTGTCTCCAGTTGTTGGATGCGGTGGTCAGTGTCGGTGCCATTGTCTTCCAAAGAGGATATTCGTTGCCAATGGTCAGTGACCTTTGTGTGCAGGGTGTCCAATGTTGCAGTCATCGAGTCGAATGAAGTTTTGAAGTCGGCAACAAGCGCAAGCCTGTGTTCCTCCAGTAGGGAGCTAATCTCCGCCATGCTGATGCTAGCGCTAGCAGACGCAGAACACAGTGCAGGATCGCTTTTATCCACTTTGCTCTTAGGTTTGGGCATTGTGAGGTTGCCTGTATGGTCAGCACTATTTCTAAAACTTGTTGCAATAGAACACTCTGAAAAAAGACTAGCAAAAAAAGGTAGATGAAAAGTTTAGATGTGGGAGCGAGCTGCGCACACGTCTACCCCACACGCTGCATTCCAGATAAACATGTTTAAGCAAAGTTGCACAAATACCGTAAATTCCGGACTATAGAGCGCACCTGTATATAGGACGCACCTGCTAATTTTTAAAAGAAAAAAGAAGTTGTACATAAATAAGCCGCACTTGTCTATAAGCCGCAGGTGTCCCCGTTGAAACATGAGCTATTAACGCGGAAAGATGTTACAGGAAAGGTTTTTTAAACTTTTAATTAAATAAATGCCGGTAACATCGACAATAACAACACAACATACGCAACAACATACGCAAATGCTTTTTTTCAGAACAGTGTTTTTAACTAGAGATGAGCCGGATACGGTACGGATAAAGCACTTTTGCCGAGCACGAGTATTATACGAGTAATCGGAGTCATTATCTGTGCTCGGACTGAATGAAAATCCTCACACAGCGTCACAGCGCTCCTCCCCTTCACACACAGCTCTGCTCACTCACTCACAGAACAGCTCTCTGTCTCTCAGTCACTCAGGTTCGCGGGTCTTTTCCGTTAACGTTTAGGGTTTCTTCAGCTTGAAGTTTGTTTTTACTTCAGTTTGTACTTACTTATTAACCAGTAGAGTTCTGTTAAACGTGGGTTCGTTCAGACGTGGTGCTGGTAGAAAGGACTCGCATTGCGTCTCTGCCTGTCGGAGATTTCTTTTTCTCGCTGCATCGCTCTTGTTCACATGAATGTGAGTATACCATGTTTGTTTCAATTATCCTCATCCGAAGCAGGAGAGTCCCGCATCTCAATCTTGCCCCCGGGAAATAGCCCCCCTCTCTCTCTGTGTCTCTCTCTTTCTCACTCATACACACACACACACACTCATACACACACACACACACACACACACACAAACACACATACCTGGTGTGGAAATAAATTTAATAAAAATAAAAAAATCATAAAAAAATTTCAATGTTAAAAAAGAGTTATGTTGAGTATGAAAACACTTGTTATTACATTTCACTTCATAATTGCAACAGCATGTGTTGTATTCATTGTTGCAAAACTTGTTCTGTAAATAGTTTGTTTGCTATTGTGATCAAAATCATTGATCTGAAGCTCAATGCTGATGCTGTCCTGTAATAGTTTTCTAATCAGCAATAAATATAACAATTTCTGATCAACCCCTATCAATTGCATGCTTAAAATAAAATACTGGTTAAAGCCCCGCCCGTCTCAAGACAACCCGGCCTACTTCCGGGTTAAATCACACCCACTTCCGGGTTAGGCCCCGCCCATTCCGAGTACGGATACAGAAAATTCATATGGTTAACAGATACAGATACAGATAATGCTGTACTCGCTCATCCCTACTTTTAACAGTACTAAAGTTGTCTTCTTCAGTATCGGAATTGAACTTTGTTGTGCCCCCAGGAATCACAGCTGGAATGGAGTTTGTCTTCTTGACGGCTGCTTTCACAGAATCTGTGATATGGGCCCTCATGCTATCCAAAACAAGCAATGCCTTTTTTCTGTGAAAAAAATCCCCCCGGTCACTTCCCGTAGCATTCATTCAGCCATTCCTTCATTAGGCTTTCTATCATCCACCCTTTCTTGTTGGTTTTCACGCAGTTCCTTTAGGGATTTTTTCTTTTAGCATTGTCATCCGCTTAAAAATCACAATGGGTGGAAGCTTTAGTCCGGATGTTGTGCAGCTCAGAACACAAGTGAAATGCGTTCACTCATGGCCAGTTGTTTTCAGTTTGATGGACGATTCACCTTTTTTGTTAACAGTCCTAGTGAGAGGTAGGTCAAACATCAAAGGTACTTCATCCATATTTATGATGCCGTCTGGTCCAATGGAATTTTCGGCTATCTTTCTTTGAGTGAATTTGCTGAAGTTTGTAATTTTTTCCTTGAAGTTGGGTGGCAGTTGCTGACACACAGATGTTCGTGCCCTAATTGACAGGCCTTTTCGTTGCATAAATCTGAAACACCAAGATGGTCCACCTCTAAAATCTTCAATATTCTTTTCGGTGGCGATTGTTTAAGCTTTCATTCGGATCCGTGTCTTCACCCAGTCTTCAAGAACGTTTTCAAGTTCGGACCATCTGCTTTTCTTGCCAAGTCAGTTCTTCATGCTGCCGTCTCCAGCGTCTCACCATCGATTCATTGATGGTGCGCGTACGTGCAGCAGCTCTATTTTCTTCTTCGACAGCCAGACAGATAGCTTTTAACTTGAAAGCCGCATCATATGCAGATCTTCGTGTCTTTTCCGTTATGAGGGTGCTTGCACGAAGCGCTAAAGGGGTGATTTGAAGAATTAAGTTTAGTTTGCCGAAACAGTTTCATTGGTCCACTGTGACATGTTCGGTAATCTCATTGATCTGATATGACTCGTACTCATACAACATGTGGCGCCCTACCCACAATTCTCAGGTGCACTACGTCACACACACAACAACTTTCTTAAAGGGGCAGGCCATGCCTGCAACACTATGAAAATCCATCAATTAGCCGCATCTTTGTAAAAGCCGCAGTCTCAAAGCGGTTGAAAAAAAGTAGCAGCTTGTAGTCCGGAAATTACGGTAAATGTTTACCTGCTGTTCTTGTTATGCATGGTGATCTGTTGATCCTACTGAAGTACATTGTGTCACCAAAAGTCAAAGCATTGAATGGATTAGACATAGAAAAATGATGGCAACAAAGTGACATCAAATATTATTGAATAGATTGAAAGTATTGTGAAGCAATATAATACATGAATTAAAACATTTAATTAAGTTACAGATAAATAAGAATTTGCAACTGGTATGATTGACTCAGTCAAAAAAGGTAAAGCTATAGATATAGTTATGAAGGGCTCATTTTAAACTGATCTAACCCTTGCATACTGTTCATATTTCATGCCTTCACATTTGGGTCCAGGCCAAAAATTCCCTCATGATTCTATAACAAATGTTTAACTATACAGATCTATTAAGAATGTATAAATAGCCTATCTAACATTCAAACATGGATGATTAATCCTTAATTAATATTTCAGAGAGCCTGAAGAGTGTATGTTTTAGGTTTTACACCAATCGTTTTTGGAGAAAAACATCTATCACAATATCATGTCCTGTTTGACCTAAAACAGGAACACATGACACCAGACGAAAAGCAGTATTATTGTCACAGGAAATCTCTTGGGACAGGCCTAATCCCCTGCATTTACCTACGGTTTTCATGACGTTACCACGGCGTTCGCCAGTGACAATAAGCTGAGAGAAACGACTTGAACGTCCCTTATTGGGGATATGGAGAACTAAGGAGAGAGCCGCGGGGGGGCTCGCTAAGCCTCGCGGAGCGATCGCGACGTGTGATCTAATTAGCATATGAATCGGAGTCCAGCCGCTGGCCAGAGCCTCTCTCTACTCACCATTGGAGGAAACCACAGACCCTTGAAACTAAATGTCACTCGTGATTGGCTGGTAGAAGTGTTGCTATTGGTCAACCTATGGGTCATTGCAGTGCACACGTGGGGTCACAGCATTCCACACATGGAGTAAGCCCCTCCTAAACAATATTAATAATACAAATGTATATATGAATATTTATTATTTATTAGTAAGCCTTTACCAAAAGCACTGCAGTTAATTAAAACTAAACATTCATGTGATGCTTGATGATATAGGTGAACATATTGTACAGGGAACATATGTGAACAAGGTATATGTGGAGTGAAAGCTTTATTTACATACAGCACAAATATTGTACAAAAACTCAGGTGAGGCTTGAAATGTTTCTCTGCAGCCTCTGGGTCATGACTTCTTTGTGGGACTCTGTCTGAATCTTCTCCAATGTGTAGACGTCTGTGGTGTGTAGCTGTGAGATCCAGTGAAGCTTCCAGTCTTATATGAAGTGTGACACACAGGTCGGTGCGCTCCTGGCTGTGGAAGGATGGATCCATGTCATCTGTCCCGCTTCAATCAGCTGTAAACACATTCAGTAAAATTAGCACAGTTCAATGACAACATACAGCTATAGATGTAACTGGAAAATTATTTAATGAATATAACCTTACCCTCTTTCTTCTCCGACAACTCCTGAACTCCTCAATGCTGATGCAAGGTCTTGTTGGATCAAACTGGCTCATAGTGTGTCTTACTACGTCATGGACAGGCAGCTGGAAAAGAACATGAGTAACATGCTTTTATTATTAATAAACGGAAATAGCCGCGCTGCATCACCGTTGGAAGATCCACAGCAAAAAAACACCAAAACAATTCATAAACAGTTACTTACATTCAATGGCTTAATTTTCGCACTTTAAATCCGGACTTTCAGCGTCTCAGCCTAACGCCTCTTTGTTTGTGTGTGTGTGGGGGGGCTGAGGCTGTGAAAACAGAGAAAAAAGTCACGTTGATGAAAAAACTTAACGAGAACAAACTGTTACATCTAAGTAATTCATACATATTTACACATGCACTAGTTCTGCTCAAGCACTCGATGCTGTATTCGTATTTTAGCAACTTTCTCGCTATCCCAAAGTGGCGGACATGCTTTCAGATGTAGGAGTTAGCTTAGTGGCTAGCAATGGCGTCTCCTAGCTTAGCTCTGACCTTAACTCAGGGACTGTGCGCCCGTCTTCTCCACCTCGACTCGTCCACACCGGGCCAGCGGCTCTGCTTACACACGCACTCATCTTCTCCTCCAGGGAAAAGCGTTGTGTCGACTTCAGCAAGTTATTTACCCCGAAAACAGAGTCACTCGTTCCGACCATGCTAACAACAGCCGCTTCCTGTCTGCGGGACACTCGACGCTGCACGGCGTTTACGAGGCTGTGATTGGACGAGCCCATCAGCTGATGACGCGAGTGACGTGAGGTTTTCACAGTAAAACTCCACAACTGTCCTTGTCATCTTAAAGCAGCGGTTAAATCAGCTTTTAAAGTGCACCTTCATATGGGATGAGTATGTGACTGAGGCCCAGTTTATTCTTTCTGGTGTTTAGTAAATTTACATACATGATTCACGCTGTTCTGTGTTCGTAACCTCATAGTTGAATGCACTTATTGTAAGTCGCTTTGGATAAAAGTGTTGACTGTTTTAATGGAATACTGAGAAAGTTTAATAACAACAATTAGACAATTTAAGTTCAAATAATGAAGGAATTTCAGCTCTTTATTGTGTCTTCTTTCTTTAAAATAATAATCAAACTGAGTGGAGATATATGTTGTAGTCAAACAGCCGGCTGCTGTGTTTTGTCACTGTGCAGTCCATGGGGGATTAAATATTACACTGAAAAAATAAATCATTAAATCAATGAATGTTTCGTAGCAATTTTGAAAGTAGTGGTGAAAAGGTAGCATATTATTCATGGAAAACAGCTTAGTGTGCCATTGACATGTGAATATTAGGGATGAGCGAGTACAGCATTATCTGTATCTGTTAACCATATGAATTATCCGTATCCGTACTCGGAGTGGGCGGGGCCTAACCCGGAAGTGGGTGTGGTTTAACCCGGAAGTGGACTGGTTCAACATAACTTTCTTTTTTAACTTTGAATTTTTTTTATGATTTTTTTATTTTTATTTTTTTAAAATTTATTTCCACACCAGGTGTGTGTGTGTGTGTGTGTGAGTGAGATGCGAGGGACGTTCGCTGTCTCCCGGAGAGGTGAGCGCTTTGTGTTTTTGGTGTAGAGGGACGTGAATTATGTTCGTTCACGGGTCATACAGACTGGTTTTGTTGTTTTCACTTTACATTAACACTTAAAGTTTAGTGCAGTGTAATTGTTTACCGTGATAATTTAATGCCAGTGTGATAATAAATGACAATTTCAAAGCATACAAACTGTCATGTTGTACTGTATTTAATAGAGATGAGCCGGATACTCGGCTGAAACGAGTATCCGGTACGGATAAAGCACTTTTGCCGAGTACGATTATTATACGAGTAATCGGAGTCATTATCTGTGCTCGGACTGAATGAAAATCCTCACACAGACTTGAGAGCGAGTGTAGTTCGCGTCTTTCTGTGCTGGGAACGCGGAGTGTTCGTTTCTCCGGGAGACAGTGAACGTCCCTCGCTACATCTGCAGCGCTCCTCTACTGAGCCAATGCAGGTCTCGTGAAAAATTTTCCAAAGACTTGTACCCGAAGACCCAGTCGGGAAATGAACGAATCATTTCTGCTTCCTTGACTGAGCCTATGGAACAGTCCCGATGCGCAGTGAACCTGAGTGACTGAGAGACAGAGAGCTGTTCTGTGAGTGAGTGAGCAGAGCCGTGTGTGACGGGTAGGGATGGGTATCGTTTGGTTTTTATCCGATACCGGTTCCTAACCGATACTTTTAAAACGATACCGGTGCCTAAACGGTGCCTGAACCGATACTTTTTTCAAAAAAGTGCACAAAACGATGCTTGACTAAGAAAGGCTTTTTTATTGCCAAATATATTAACTGTTTAAAGTAGATTATGAATATAAATAAATACAAAACCCTTTTTAACTTAAAACTATGAATAAGATACGAACTGTTAACAAAAGTTTACACTATACTTAAATAAATAAAAATAAATACAAAACACACACACTCTGACTCGTGACTCTGACTTCGGTGCCTGAGCCAAATGAAGACTGAGGGTCGCTTTTCCATCACTCGGAGACCCCCGGGTCTCCGCGGCTGGGGCTCGCAGGCAGGCTTTCGCCCGCCTTCGTCCCCCTAAAATGCGGTCGCTTTTATGAAACATTTCTCGGCATGGTCTTCGTTCCTTCCGCCCCGAGCTTTTCCAAGCCGACCCGGAGCCGGTCGCGGAGCCGGTCGCGGCGCACCGCCACGGAGGAAATGCGACCGGCGGGGGGGGGGGGGGGGGGGGGGCAGCCAGCGCCGGGGAGAGGACGCGAGAGGAGACCCCCCCCCCCCCCACCTGCACGGAAGCCCTGACGAACGCGGGGCGCAGGCAGCGCGGGGACAAGAGTCTGTCCACCGGCAGCCGCGCCCGACATGCGGGGGCCCGACGGGAGCCGCCGCTTCCCGTGAAGGAAGGAGCGGAAGTGTGAGGAGGCGGGACGAGCAGAGACCTCAGGCTTCGATTTGCTCAGGCACCGAAATGAGGCACCGAAATCTCCGTTGCATTTCGGTCCGGGTAGGTACCGGTTGTATTGGAACCGGTTCCATATTGGAACCGGTTCTCGGTACCCAACCCTAGTGACGGGAGGAGTGCTGTGACGCTGTGTGAGGATTTTCATTCAGTCCGAGCACAGATAATGACTTCGATTACTCGTATAATAATCGTACTCGGCAAAAGTGCTTTATCCGTACCGGATAATCGTTTCAGCCGAGTATCCGGCTCATCTCTAGTGAATATGATGCCAGTATTTTGGGAGGACAGATATTTTTATGGAAAGCCGGGAGAAGTTTGGAGCTTACAGGACACAGACATATCATACCCAGCATAATTTCTTCCTGTTGAGCGGATTGCTTGTAGATGTGTGGTTAACAAATCCTCTGTGCATTTAACCAGCACAATTGAAAAAGTGACTGTAATCATGCCACTCTGTACAGTGGTTGAGATTCAGGATTGTTTTGGATGACAATACAAATTTGAAATAAAGTGCATTGTTTCATTTGACAGCATTGACCTTTGTTCGTGGTATACAATGTAATTCATTATAGCACACTTACTTATTTAAGAACAATTTAAAATTTCAGGTTTTATATATATTTTCAGCCTGGTGTACTCAGCCAGATAATTTAGTTGCTGCCTCTTAGAAAAAGGTGTTATCTGCTCTGAGGGGAACTATCCTGATTTGCATTTGTGAAGCACAGAGCATTGTCATTTGCATGTTAAAGCCTCCTCTAGGCGTAGGAGCAGGGGGGTCACCTCACAACAGCTATCAGGCTTGAAAACTGCAGGAAACAGGAGAGTTTCCTTTGCTGCCTGCAGATTTGTGTGAAAAGCTGTTAACCAAAGAATGTGCCAACACTTTCCTGCGACACATAATGACACAAACGCTTCTTTTCATGCAGTGTGACAGCCATATTATTTGAATATATTCTATTAAAAGTGAGAATGGCAAGAACGTTCTGGAACTTATTACATAACCATGTATACCCGTTATAACCGTTAAAACTGAGTCACTCAAATGACATTTCGGCTGCTATCCTGCCTGCAGCTTGATGTGGACTAGAGGACCAACTGACAGTATAGTTTTTCGTTATAAATGTTTTCATCAGAGGAGCTGTAGTCAGTCTTCCTCCATGTTGTCTTCCTGCTCTGACTCCAAATCACCATCTGCTTCCTCATCTTGGAAGATCAGATCAAGAGCCTCTTGCACAGTTTGTCTTGCTGCCATAACCTCCGTCACTGAAATAGCAGCTTACTTACCTAGATAATCTTATGACCCCCCCCACCCCGTCTTTTGATCTCTGTATTGTTCTCATTTGGCTCAGAATAAATGGATTCTAATTAGTTTTTTAGATTATTTTGTCACACAACTTGTGCTAACAGGTGCAGATCTGGTGTCTGCGTTAGGGCCACTCTGACCTCTGTATGACTTCTGTTCTTTATGTGCACCATATATTATCACTCCTATGCTGTTTCACTCTTTTACTGTTGTCACAGCCCGGCTCATGACTGTGGCAAAGAGGGAGACATCACGAGTGAACTGTTAACCTTTTAGAATATTTATTAACAGAATAAATTATAATCAACAACCAAAGTCTCCAAAAACAAAACAGAGAAGGATGCTGGAGTCCGGGGGGGGCCAACCTCGTCCCATAGGTAGCGCAAAAGAGAGAGCGAGACGAATCTGGCCAGGCCTTTTAAAGGGCAGAGCCCACCTGACCGAGGTGTGCTCTGATTGACGCTGATGCCCACTCCACCTAAAGCTCTGGGGAATGAAGAACAGGGACACCTAGTGTCAAGGTGAGGGTGAAAGGGGTCGTCACACTGTTTCAAGATTCCCCCTGACCCTTCAAAGACCAGGTGCCTGTCTCTGAGGAAACCTTGGCAAGTGTGGTGGTAACACAGGCAGTTCTTCTGACAGTGTCAAGCTCCAACTAGAACTCTATAACCACTGTTCCATAGAAAATACACAGTCAATTGACATGAACAGTATGTAATGGTTAAACATGAATTTTGCTTTCAATTGATTATAACCTGAAATGAAGAGAACCCTGCAAGCTAGTTCAGGCAGCCAACTTGAGCTGCGCTGATCCAATCATGTGACATAGATCACTCTCCTCCGCTATCGATAGGTCACACCCACCTTATCAGTTGGTCTATTTAAGCAGAGAGAAAGTTCTCATCACCCCCTTTTCTTGCATTGCTGCTGCAGTATTGCTACCGGTTGTTTCAGCCCCTCCACCACCCCAGCATCCACCTGTAGGCTCCGACGGGGGTTACACCTATTTGCTCATCACTCCCCTCATATCTGTGTAATCATATGGGGGAGTGATTAAGTTGGAGCCTAGACGCCAAACACTTAACGTGTTCTGCTGCAATAAACGTATGATCGTGAGGTGTCTGACTGAAGTATCATGAGTATTATATTCCATTTGTCCCAATCAATCACCCCAAATCCTTCCCCAAACATTCCAAGCTTAAGGCCAATTTATGCTTGTACGTATTTTCTATTACGGACAGATAAGACCGCCCTATCCGTCGTGGAACGCCCTCTCCGAGCGCCTCGGAGAGCTTTTCGTACACCTCTGATTTTTCTAACTGTCCGTCTTCATGTCGGAGAGCCTACGGACAGCTCTTGGCTGTGATTGGTCAGCTAACGACATCATTTCCATGCGACGTCATTTCCCTACGACGTCATTTCCGGACCTCAAACTTCCTGTTTCCTTCCCTGTGTCACATCAAACCCAAACACAATTACGATTCTACGATTAATGTGACGTGTGTGTTAAGCCAGCGGAGTTGTCCGGCTACCGGTGGCTCGTTAGAGCACTGACGGCATGTGTGCACGGTCACATACGGTTATAACGAGCTTTCAAAACGGCGCTAGCAGGCTAGGCTAGCGGGCTAGCCACCATGCTAACTGCGGTGGTAACAGTGCAAAAACCCGCCGTCACGACTTTAATTCCACTTCTATCATGACACGCTGACTGTGTGTGGAAGCTGGGATTGAAGCTAGCTGGGAGGGGAGCTAGCTAGGTCGGAGCTTCAAGCTGTGGAATCAGCAACACAGTTCGGAAACAAGACCGGGGAACCGCTGCGCTAAGAAACGATAACATCAGCATCTTGACCCGCTGGGTGTCACTTTATTTAGTTCTGTTAGTTGCCATGTTTCAGTGTGTGGGAGGCAAGCTAACAGAGATAAACAGACACACGTGGACTTCTTCTTCCCAAAATTGGGGTAGGCTTCTCTGAGCTCGTCTTCCGTTGCGCCACCTATGGGTTTGGCGGTGAATTTTTTCAACATACAGTGGTCGGACTAGTAAAAATCAAAAAGACTCTTTGCCCCTCCGTGGATCCGTCTCCGAGAAACGGATACGTAGAAGCATACTGGAGCCTTTAGGAACAGTCTCCCTTTCCACTTTAGGTCTTGACACATAATTGATCATTTTAAGGCCCAAGCCTATTTCACCCCTTGGCCCTACCCCTTCCTTGTAGGTGTAGGCTGCCCCAATACCTGTTGGGATGGAGGGGTAGGGCTCTATACCCCTACAAACTGAGATTTTTCAGACCCTCACTTCAAACGGAGGGATACCCAGAATGCCCTGCAACATCGGTAAACTGGGACAAATATAGTAATTTCTCCACTGATAAGGATTTTAAAGTTACTATAATGATAATACCATTTCAATGTATTATGATCACTTTTTTTTAAAAGAACCTTAAAAAAAACGCTAGTGTTAGCATACTAGCTTTAGCATGCTAGCAATCTTTTTCCATGATAATCACGTATTTTCCAATCGACTACTGATGACGTGTCAGGTTTTTGCGACGGCTACTGAGACAATGACTGGTCAACGTTAATGCAGGTTTCAGGTTAAGTTAAGGAGAATCACATATCACCGATGTCTGCAAAGGGAAGAAGAACCTTCTTCTGTAACACTGCTGAATAACTGTGAGGGGACTGTGTGTCTGTAGCTCCAGCAAACCAAGTGCTGTATTATCTTGCTATCTGATCAAGTGATGTCAATGTCGACCGTTCTCTCAAGTTTTTATCATTACCATCATTTGTCAAGCTAAGGCAGAGAAGAAGACAGCTGTTTTAAAACGACATCTATCTGATCTATTAGGAAATATTAGGCTAAAACTGATTCTTTTAAAATGTTACAATAGATTTCTTGAGTTAAATCATTCTCGATTCACTTCAACTCAGCTAACTTGCCTTATCTAAAGAAAACAGTTCGTAGATGGTTGGAGACCTGAAGGTGATAGAGAGTGAGATGTGACCAGTCATTCTGTAAACTTATGTCTCTTGTTAAAACTGGGTTTGGCTGCACCTCCCAAACACTGTGGGAGTTGCCTAAGGCAGGGGAGTCCAAACTCCAGCCCACCAGCCATTTTTATTTGGCCCGCATCAAAAAAAAAAAAAAAATATTAACAATTTAGTAGCACTTAAATGGCACCTACTTATAGCACTTGTAGTTTTGCTTTATTTTTGAAGAAATATTACTTTCTTGATTCTTGTTCTGGGTTTGTACCCTCTGGGTTTAATGCACTTATTGTAAGTCGCTTTGGATAAAAGCGTCAGCTAAATGAAATGTAATGTAATGTAATGGACTATGGCCCACTGCCAGCTGTCCCTCAGAACGCCGCCACGCCCCCCGGATCTGAGCAATGCGATTGAGGCGCACTGTCAACAGTCCGCTCCAGGGCAGGGGGGCGTGGCGGCATGAGTGGCCCAGACCTTCGTATTTTTTTCTGTATGTGGCCCTCGGGATAAAAAAGTTTGGATACCCCTGGCCTAAGGCGTTACAGCACCTGGCCACCTCGCTGTGCTGTGTCTGTCTTTACCCTTCAATGCATTAAACTCGCCCGCTGCCTCTCTCTCTTTCCCTCAGGGGACTTTCATGTGAGATCCTGTCGCACGTGGAGCAATGGTCTGAAATGTGTCCGGCTGAAACTGTGTTTGCAGGGGACAAGATGGACAAGAGCAGAGAAAACTAACTTCAGGTAATAGTGGAAAAAATACAATACATCTCTTGTTTGATATCAACCCACAGCACCCAGCCCCCGTCCCCCAACGTGTCCTTCACAACTGCCCAGGTGAGGAATGAGCTGAGCAGGATGAAGGTGAGGAAGGCCACGGGTCCAGACGGGATCAGCTCAAGGCTCCTCAGGTCCAGCGCAGCCCAGCTGTGTGGGATAGTGAGGCACGTCTTCAATCTGAGCTTGAGTCTGGGGAGGGTACCACAGCTGTGGAAAACGTCCTGCTTGATACCAGTCCCAAAGACCCCGCGACCCAAAGACTTCAGCAGCTTCAGACCGGTGGCGTTAACATCCCACCTGATGAAGACGCTAGAGAGGCTGGTCCTTGTACACCTACGCCCCCTGGTGAGCTCATCTTTGGACCCGCTCCAGTTCGCCTACCAGTCTGGCATCGGGGTGGACGACGCTGTCATCTACCTGCTACACAGATGCCTTTCTCACCTGGAAAAGGCTGGAAGCACTGTGAGGATCATGTTCTTTGATTTTTCCAGTGCCTTCAACAGCATCCAGCCTCTACTTCTGAGGGACAAGCTGGAGCAGACCGGAGTGGACCACCACCTCACAGCATGGATCCTGGACTACCTCACCAACCGTCCACAGTATGTGCGTATACGGGGGTGTGAGTCTGACCTGGTGTCCTGCAGCACAGGGGCCCCACAAGGAACCGTACTAGCTCCAGTCCTCTTCACCATCTACACATCGGACTTCTCATACAACTCTACAAACTGCTACCTGCAAAAATTCTCTGATGACTCTGCAATCGTCGGCCTCATTTCCGCCGGTGATGACAGGGAATACAGAGAACTGAACCAGGACTTCATTACATGGTGCCAGCGGAACTTCCTCCAGATCAACTCTGGAAAAACCAAGGAGCTGGTGGTGGACTTCCGCCGGAGTAAACACTCTCCTCCGACACCAGTGAACATTCAGGGAACGGACATTGACATTGTGAGATCATATAAATACCTGGGTCTTCACCTAAACAATAAACTGGACTGGACTGATCACACACAGGCTATCTACAAGAAGGGACAGAGCAGACTCTATCTGCTGAGGAGTCTGAGGTCTTTTGGGGTGCAGGGAGCACTCCTGAAGACCTTCTTCGACTCGGTGGTGGCATCAGCCATCTTCTTTGGAGTGGTCTGCTGGGGCAGCAGCATCTCGACAGCAGACGGGAAGAGACTTAATAAACTCATCAGAAAGGCCAGCAGTGTGCTGGGGTGTCCACTGGATACGGTGGAGGTGGTAGGAGACAGGAGGATAGTTGCTAAGCTATCCTCCCTGATGGCCAACTCCTCCCACCCCATGCGGGACACCCTGGCAGCCCTAAACAGCTCCTTCAGCCACCGGCTGATTCACCCCCGGTGTGTGAGGGAGAGGTATCGCAGGTCCTTCCTTCCCGCTGCTGTCAGACTGTATAACCAGCTGTGACCCCATTAACACACAACACAATATTTGCAATTTAATTTATTTAATTATTTAATTTAATTATCTAATTATTTAATTGTATTGGTCAGTTGTTCTACTACTTACTATTTATTTGCTTATTTGACTGTTTACTTTTTCTTTTTGCTCATTGTTGTTTTTTGTTTCTTACTTTGTAGTTTTGCTCTTTCGTTTGTTCTTGTTGCACTGTGCCTGCGCTGCTGATGTAAAACCCTCAAATTTCCCCACTGTGGGACTAATAAAGGATTCTATATTGACGAGTGATCACAATGCACCGCACCAGGCTTAGGAAAACATATAATACATTATGTGAAGGATTGCAGCAGGATTTTCATGACAGCTTGGTGGAAGAAGCTGGAGCAGAACCCCATACTGTTCCTTACTAAGTGTTTGGAGAGTGTTTCTGGTGTAAATTTTTGAAAAAATGTTTTACCTGCACACTGATGTATGTATTCTGTATTTTTTTGTTATACCTGTGCATTAAGGGAAAATGCAATGGGCAGTGATCTGACAGTAATCCAGCTACTTTGTATCTGTCCTCAAAAAATAGTGTGTACAAAAGCTACACAGTTGGATGAAACTGGAAATTCAATAACTTGTCAGAAACACAAATGAAGAGGAGATGATTTCATTATATTCAATACAAAGAAAAACCAAACATTTAGCCAATAGTTTTTAATTATAACAGCTTCTCACAAGGAGAACACTGCTTTCGATTTAGCAGTAAATTGTGAGCCTTGTCTCGCATTGCAAAGTCATAATTTTCTTCATAATTCACAAGCGAACGACTACCATCAGACAAACATTGGTGAAACAAATGCAGTAACTGTCAGAAGAGGCGTGTGAAGAAATTATTGGCTTCATAAAACAATGCTTGTTAAGGAAACAATGCAGTAGATTGTCGGTGTAACCAACCTGTTTGATAATTGGCTGTGCCAGTTTGCAAAAGACAATAAGTGTGCTTAGGGGAGGGGAGGGGGCTGCTGGGGGGATAGAGTGCAGTTGTATACAAGCTTTATTTCACCACATGTTACCCCTGCTCTTTGGCATGAGCACACAAGGCATTCCATGATATGCAGTGCCCCTATCCTTTGAGGGCTCAATTAATTTAGATGCCTACATCCATTCTGTCCTATAAACTAACCTCTTACAAGAATCAAGAATTTGAATTCCTGCAAACGAAGCCAATGAGGTACTCTGAAATAATAAAATGATATGTTCTTAAGGGTTTGATTGTGGACAAGACTGCTTTCCCTTCTCTGCAAAGGGGGAAGGAGATGAGCTGGGTTTTGCTGCTGCCAGGCTGAATCTCAGTGGGATCTATCCCGCCATCGATCTATCCTGTTCACTGCTCGCCGACTGGAAGAAAACCTGCAGGAATAGACCAAGATAGGTGAAGATGCTATCTAACTCTAACTAAGCACCTGACCTGGTCAGACATTGCTGCCCCTCCCTCTGGAACTATCTTCTCAAACACATCAGCCAGTACTGAACTGCCCATCTTAAAACAGGACATCCATCTCTTAGGAAAGGTTTATTTATTCTTGGGTTTTGGTGTACTGTAGGTGTAGAGTGAGGTCATAGGGAAAGACTGACATTCCACACAGGGTGGTGCAGTTAACTCCCTTTTAAGTGGACAACTCAACACCCTTGGCGGCGACAAACGCAGTGGAGCGGGATTGCAGCGGATAGGTGCTGATGCGACAAGCCTCCATCCAAGACGAGACTCTTCCTAACCCAGAGCACGAATTCTTTCACGACAATTATTCACTTTGCACGGGGAGACTTCCCCATCACTGAACTCAAACGATATGCCCAACAGACTGCGTCGTGGTTCACGAGCCCGATGGCAGAAGACGTTAGAAAGTTCAGCTGAAGAGCGTGAGTACTCCATGACTTCCTTAGTCAGTTAGTCTGCCTACACATAGGTAAGTGAGGCAGACAATAATGTAAAGTAAACTGCACACACTGATGGGATTGCATTAAATGTTACACGGTGAATGTGAAAGACCTAGCATTGAGTCATGCTAATCTATTGTGTGCACTTATATTTTAAAAGTCTCATTACCTATTAATTACTATGTATCCAATATGCCATGAAACCTGACCCTGACCCCTCACTTAAACAGAACGTGAAAAAGCACATCTACCCTGCCATGTGCTGTTTTCCAAATTTTCTTCTTTTATTCAAAGCCAAGGCCATGCAGTAATATTTTGATCTTATTGACTGCAATGATAATTGTGTCGACGCAAACCACACGTTGTTGAGCATTGATCCACAACTGTGTGTGTCCTGGATAAAAGGTGATTTACCATCATGGTAATTACTGTCTCTCTGGGGAGTCTCTACATGCGCGCACACACACACAATAAAGTATACTTCTGGGCTTGGCTATCCGTAACCCTGACACTGCTGTAGCCTTCTGAGACCAAAAAGGTTTTCTCCCGCCATTCTTGTGCCCTTGTGTGTCATTTTCCTGACCTGTGACCTCTGAATAAACCTGCTTAATTTTAACTTGAGAACGACGCCTCCTGCCTTTGATTTCCACCCGCAACAGCGTCCAAACAATTATGCCAAAATGTGGTTACACTTAGAATTTTATATGCCAGCTTTTGCAGCCATGTTCCCACATCACGTACCGGGCCAAATATCCTGGGTTTCACAGGGTAATATATTCCGGGAATGTTATCACACACGCACACACATCTATCTCACCAACCTCACATTTGATTTGAAGTGTAACAGTGTCATTTGGGAGCAGGATATACTGAGGGTTTCTAAATGTGGCTCTAAAATATTTTCAAAGTATCCCTCTCATCTACACGCACACATACACACAAATTTACACACAGGTCACTGCTCTGGGTCTCTGAAGTGTGGCCCTAAAATATTTCTTCATCCTTCTTTTTTTATTTTACTTTCTTCTGCAGTCAATTAATCTAGCCAGGAGATACTTATCTCAGGCAATGATTTGCCTGCAGATAAATCTGATGCCATATGGATTGGATTAAACGTCGCAATGAAGTTAGGTTTATAGTTCTGGTTTATGATGGAAGCCAAGGGGTCGTTGTCTGGGTTTCACTTTCAGGAGATTATATCAGGATTAAGATGAAAGTCAATATATTTTGTTCTCAGTGCAATGGGCCTGTAAATTGCAATCAGTGGCTCAAAATGTTCAGGGCTGATTTTCACACACAGTGAAAATGTGAACAAGATTTAAAGACCTAACAAGATAGATTAATCCAAACCTATCAAGTTTTGGCCTTCATTGGTTTATTAAGAGTTAATTATTGAGTCAGTGTAAACAAGTATTAACAGGCTGAAGACATAAGAAGATTTAATTTGTTGAGGTCTACATATGGTATCTAATAACCATGGCTACTTGAACAAGTGTGTTTTTTAGATTTTGATATCTTACAGTACTTAGAGTACAGTATCATAACAACATAATAGTTTGAACAATTGTTGGTTTTGGTCTTTTCATATATTTTACTGAAGATTTGTAAAATATTAAATGTCAACAGTCTTGTTTGTAAAGTGTAAATGGAAGAATGTTTACTGCCACAAAAAAATCAATTATTTACTCTTCTTAAACATCTTAACATGAAAAGCAGTTGTTTTTCTTTTCTTGCGATCACTCTGCTCTCTCTGGTTCAAAGTTTTAGGCCTGTTTCATCCCTGACCACAGCCTACACCACTGATCGCTGTGTGGGTGTGGTCACAAGTAAAAAGAGATCACTAGGGTTAGAATTAAGTTTAGGTATATCTTAGGGTTAGTTTTAGGGTCCAGACATTTAGATGTGATGGTTAAAGGTTCAGTGTGTAAGATTGAGGTGGAAGGGATCTATTGGCATAAATTGAATATAAAATTATCCTAGTGATGTTTTCACTAGTGTATTTCATCTTAATTGTATAAATTGTCTTCACCCTCGAACGAGCTCTTTATATTTAAATACTGTTGCGGGTGGAAATCAAAGGCAGGAGTCGTCGTTCTCAAGTTAAAATTAAGCAAGTTTATTCAGAGGTCACAGGTCAGGAAACTGCGGTGTCTAGCAAATGATCATGCATGGGCCCAGGCATGGGCCTCCAGTCCTACGCAGTAGGCTGCACAGGAAAAAAGGCGCTTAGACAGAGTGCGCACATAGTTTGTATATCGATACACTGGGCGTGACAGAGGTTCTTGTACGCGGGGCAGTGCCTTGTTGGCTGGTTCACAAGGCAGTCCTGCCCTCCTGGCTCGTTGGGTCCTCCTCCTGGCGTCGCGTGTTGATGATGATGATCTGGGCGTGCACGCCATGTCGCGGTTACCAGAGGTCATAGCGTTCCGGCCTCAAAGCATTCTAAGACTGATGATCTCATTGTGTGTGTACTGATGTGTGGAACGTACCATGCACAGGAGAGAGGACGTCTTAGAAATTATATAATATATATATATATATATAATTATATAAATATAATGAAGTGATTCATGGAACACTGTGAGAAAAGGCATGAAAACCTCCTCTAAGTCTAATCTGTCCGTTGTGGCAGACTCCTTGTTTGATAAGGAGCATGGGAACATCTGAAGTTTGGGAAGAAGAACCACATGACGTACTGTGTTTGTGTGTGTGTGTGAGGGAGGGTTTTGGCCGAGGTCTGCTCATTATCTGCCTCACCTCCCTCAGATGTTGGCCTTGTGTGTGTGTGTGTGTGTGTGTGTGTGAACATGATGTGTATCTTACCACACGTTAAAGTGTGTGTATGTCAATAATGCCTAATATTAACATCTGCAGCCGGTCCTCTCTACCGAGGCCGCCATGTTTTTACAGTAGCCCAGACTGGACAAACTAAACACCTTTTGAGTTTTTCTGACATCTGAAGGCTATCACAGGTTCTCTTTCATGTTAGGAAGGTGAGGGGTATTCAGCTGCAACATGCAACTTCACCACTAGGTGTCACTACATTCTACACACTGAACCTTTAAGGTTAGTGCAAGGGCTGGTAAATGAGTGTCCTCACTAAGATGCATACATACACATGTGTGTTTGTGTGTGTGCGAAATGAAACCCCCAATCTGCTGTTCCTCTTTACCCAGGACAAGCACAGTCCAAACTTAGTTTTTTATAAAAAAGTTGTGGTTATCTGTCTTGAATGCAGTTTTTGATCATGTGTAAATAGTGCAGACCACAGCAAATAGTTTAAATTTGTTCTTGGACCACTTCAACAGTAATTAGCCACAGCTGATAAAATATACTGGTGACCCATCGTGATTGCTGACTCGGGGCTTGTTTGAAGGTACAGTTTCATCTAATGAACTCTCCTTGCTGTGTGAACAGGTACACTTTGACAAAGTCATTACTTATACACTAAATACATTTGGATAGAAATGCAATTCAGCCCTAAGTAGCACACATCACTTTATTCTCCTGAGAGTCGTGGTTTACTGCTCAAAGTAGAGTCTGGTATCTCCATTCTCCCCCCAATGGCTTTATTGAATCATTGTCTCCTAATGGCTTCCATCCGCCATGCATGACTCTCCTCAACAGGTCATCACATCATCAGATCACTTTGGTCTTGAGATGCCAAAAAGTAGGGCTTTCAAGAGCCTCATATTGAATTTCGTGTTTCCTTGTCTGTCTGAAAGTATAAGTCACACTTTTACTGGATTTGTATGTAAGGTTACCTCCTTTGAGCACAAATCTGATTTCATCTCCCTCGACATGTAATATTGATCTGATTAGGGGCAAGTTGGGGAGACGGAAATTATCCAGTGTTATAAAGTATCATGTGTTTTAATGCGTTGCCCTGGGAGAACTGCAAAGGTGAGAAAATCTTTCCCCTCTTATCTTTTTTTTTCACTCCTATACTCAGTTTAAGGCTATTTTCCCATTATCTCCCACGTTGTTTCCTTGAAGGAAAAGGGGAAAGCACATTCAAAAATATAAACTCTGCACTTCTAATAGACTGTCTCCACACTCCATACAGCAGAGCAATACAATGTGCCTGTCAAAGGTTTTCAAACCAGTGACACCCAACCCATTTCAACAACTTGTTTCAGAGAAGTTTCTGTTTTCTTTGTGTGTGTGTTTGTGTATGTGAGACTGTTTTACCATGCTATTATTAAACCAAAATCCGCTGCAGCCTCGTAGTTTTACTAAAAATGAGGCGTGGATAGGAACAACAACAAAACAAACACCTACATCCTCCTGCTACATCAGCCCTCACCTGAATCTTTTGAGGATTTTTTGTTGTTGAGAACGTGTCTAAGCAGAGAATTTCCTGTTGCATTGTGCATGTGTGAAAGGAAAACGTTAGAGAAATGTTCCTTTGCAACATGGTCACATTACACCAAAAGAACACACTCTATTCAAATTTGTGGTTATAGCAAAACAAATATACAATATAATACATAATATATATAATATACTCTGATATACTGTATATTTATATATACATATCTAATCATTGTTTATAAAATGCATTACCAACCTACACCTGATTCATAGTGAGCCAAAAACAGGGTCTATCAGCTGAAGACTTAATGAATATAATGAACTGTATTACTTACACAAAATAAAATTAATAAAAAAATAATGTGTAATATGTGTAAGTAAATAATGAGCTCAATTCTATAGGGATATGAATATTAAAGTACATACATTTGTTGAAAATATAAATAATGTTTGGTGAGGAAACGGGTATTCATATATTTATGTCGAGTATATCCTTTTGTCACAGTCTGCTCATCTCCTGTCTGCTGGTATTTTTCCACTCCTCTGTCTCTGCTCCACTCTACCTGTTAGCCACGCCCCCTCATCAGGCCAACTCTCCACACCTGTGACAGCCCTGGCTGCATATAAGCCTGCTCCTGTCTCTGCTTCAGTGCCAGATTGTCTTGCGTAAATGCCTGACCTCCAGCATTTCTCTCTCCGGCCTGCTACCTGTTATCTGCCTGCTACCTGCTCCGGCCTGCTACCTGCTACCTGCCTGCTACCTGCTCCGGCCTGCTACCTGCTACCTGCCTGCTACCTGCCTGCTACCTGCTCCGGCCTGCTACCTGCTATCTGCCTGCTACCTGCCTGCTACCTGCTCCGGCCTGCTACCTGCTATCTGCCTGCTATCTGCCTGCTATCTGCCTGCTACCTGCCTGCCACCTGCTTGCTACCTGCTTGCTACCTGCTCCGGCCTGCTACACAGCTCACCACTGAACCTGTCTGCATCTAGGTAATCCTCCTGCTGTGGACCTTGCCTCCACTCAGCAACACCAGACTCACTCCTTGCCGGATCTCGCTGAAGATCACTGGGAACAAAGACTTTTCACCCTGCCACTGTTAAGAACTGTTTTAGACTGCAGTGAAAAATAAAGTTCATTACCAATTAAGATCTCGTCTGCCTGTGCTGCATTTGGGTCCTCACCATACCCGTGACAGTACAATCTGGCCAGACATGGACCCAGCGCACACGCCGATGGATCGCCTGGAGAATGTAGAGGCGATGCTCCAGCACCACGAGGCGCTGCTGCTTTCGAACTCAGCAGATGTTCGACTGGCGGTGACTAAGCAGGAGCAGGCGTTTACCTTGCTAGCCTCGCAGGTCCAACAACTCGCCGCAGCTTTTGCTCAAGCTGTCCCTCTGCCTCCAGAACCAGTCCAGCCTCTACCAGTCCCGGCTGCCTCTGCTTCCGCCTCGGAGCCTCGTGTGGGGGTTCCTGAACGCTACGCCGGAGACGCGGAGGGCTGCCGCCCGTTCCTCACGAACTGTTCCATCCTGTTTGCCCTCCAGCCCCACACCTTCGCTTTGGAAGACGCCAGGGTGGCGTTCACCGTGAATCATCTGACGGGGCGCGCTCGGCTGTGGGGAACAGCCGAGTGGGAGCGTCGCACTCCAGCGTGCTCCACTTTCCAAGCCTTCGCCGCTGAGCTCCGCAAAGTGTTCGGAGAAGCTTCCCGAGGTCCGGACGCTTCTGGAGGGCTTCTGGGTCTGAAGCAAGGGTCTCGTTCAGTGGCCGATTACTCCATCCACTTCCGCACCCAGGCTAGCTCCAGTGAGTGGAACCAGGCTGCCCAGTGCGACGCATTCCTGATGGGGCTCGCTGACTACATTAAGACGAACTGATTTCATACGACCTTCCCACCACTGTCGACGGCATCATTGAGCTGGCGTCCCGCATCGACCGTCGCATTCAAGTCCATTCAAGCTTCACCAGCGGCTTCCGACGTATCGATGCTTTCTGGCTGCCGGTATTCAGGGGAGCCTGAACCCATGCAGGTGGGTCGGGCCAGTCTAACTCCAGAAGAGAGGAGGAGACGCCGCGAGGGGAGCCTCTGCCTGTATTGTGGCCAAGCGGGACACTTTATTTCCAGGTGCCCGCTAAAAGGTCGGGCTCATCAGGAAGGAAGGAGTTCCTGGTGAGTCATACATCTAGCTCCTCCTCCAGCCCACGATCCCTGTGCCAGGTCCGCCTGCTACTGCCTGAGGGATCCCAGACCCTCGCCACCCTCATTGACTCTGGCTCTGATGCCAACATTATGGACTCTAACCTAGCTCTGCAGCTGGGTGTCGGTCAGATTCCCCTGCCAGCTCCAGTTTCCACCAACGCTCTGGATGGCCGACTTCTGGGAACTGTGACCCACCTGACAGTGCCTATACGGATGTTAATTTCCGGGAACCACCATGAAACACTCCAGTTTCACATCCTGCACTCTCGTCATCCTCTCCTTCTGGGGTTCCCATGGCTCCGACGTCACAATCCACACCTTGATTGGACCACAGGGGCGATCCTGGGGTGGAGTTCATCGTGTCACCAGGTCTGCCTCAAGCAAGCCGCCACACCACGACCTTCTGCCACGACCAGTTCTTCTACTGATGTGCTGGGGGTCCCGGCTGAGTATCTGGACTTCAGGGAGGTCTTCAGTAAGCCCAAGGCAACCTCCCTGCCCCCACATCGGCCCTATGACTGTGCCATCAACCTCCAGCCCGGTGCCACGCCGCCCAGAGGACGCCTGTATTCCCTGTCCGTTCCTGAGAGGGGGGCGATGGAGACATATATCAATGACGGTCTAGCGGCAGGCATCATCCGCCCTTCCTCGTCTCCGGCTGGAGCAGGTTTCTTCTTCGTGGAGAAGAAAGACAAGACACTCCGCCTCTGCATTGATTATCGTGGATTGAATGACATTACCATCAAGAACCGGTACCCCCTGCCTCTCATCTCCTCAGCTTTCGAGCTCCTAGAGGGGGCCACCATATTCACCAAGCTTGACCTGCGCAACGCCTACCACCTGGTCCGGATCCGCGAGGGGGACGAGTGGAAGACGGCGTTCAATACCCCCACTGGTCACTACGAGTACCTGGTGATGCCCTTCGGCCTCACCAACGCTCCTGCTGTCTTCCAGGCTCTGGTCAACGACGTGCTCAGGGACATGCTCAACAAGGTTGTCTTCGTGTACCTTGATGACATTCTGATCTTCTCCCGCTCCAGAGAGGAACATGTACATCACGTCCAGAAGGTCCTCCAACGTCTGCTGGAAAACTCCCTGTTCATCAAGGCCGAGAAGTGTGAGTTTCACGTCTCGTCTGTCTCCTTCCTGGGGTACGTTGTAGGGAGAGGGACCGTGGAGATGGACTCAGCCAAGGTTTCTGCCGTCACCACTTGGCCCGCCCCTGATTCCCGCAAGCAGCTGCAACGTTTCCTGGGCTTCGCCAACTTCTACCGGAAGTTCATCAGGGGCTACAGTTCGGTGGCGGCCCCCCTCACAGCTCTTACCTCCTCCAAGGTTCCGTTTCTCTGGTCCACGGCCGCCAATGACTCTTTTCTGGCCCTGAAGACACGATTCACCTCGGCCCCCATCCTCCAAATACCGGACCCTGAACGGCAGTTCGTGGTCGAGGTGGACGCTTCCGACTCGGGAGTGGGGGCTGTCTTGTCCCAGAGAGCAGCCTCCGACCAGAGGTTGCACCCCTGCGCATTCTATTCCCGACGTTTGACCCCGGCAGAGAGGAATTATGACATTGGAAACCAAGAGCTCCTCGCCGTCAAGTTGGCTTTAGAAGAGTGGCGACACTGGCTCGAGGGGACTAAACTGCCGTTTCTGGTATGGACTGACCATAAAAACCTTGAGTACCTCCAGTCCGCCAAAAGACTGAACTCCCGCCAGTCTCGATGGGCACTCTTCCTGACCCGCTTCAACTTTTCCCTCTCCTATCGACCGGGGTCCCGCAACGTCAAGCCCGATGCCCTGTCCCGTCAGTTCTCGGAAAAGGAGGGGGACAGGACCGACCCAGACACTATCCTGCCTTCTTCCCGTCTGGTGGCCACACTCACCTGGGAGATAGAGGAGAAGGTCAGGGTCGCCGCCCAAGACCAGCCCGGACCAAGTGCTTGCCCTCCCAACTGTCTGTTCGTCCCGCCTGACCTCCGGTCCGAGGTTCTACAATGGGCCCACAGCTCTCAACTTACCTGTCATCCAGGGATCCAACGGACCAAGGACGTGGTGCGGCGCCGGTTCTGGTGGATGTCACTGGATGAGGACATTCGGGGGTTCGTCAATGCCTGTCCCACCTGCAACCAGCACAAGCCGGCTCATCATGCCCCTGCCGGTCTTCTACATCCTCTGCCTGTGCCTCATCGTCCCTGGTCGCACATTTCTTTGGACTTTGTCACCGGTCTACCACCATCCAGCGGCAACACTACTATCCTGACGGTGGTAGATAGGTTCAGCAAGATGGCACATTTCGTGCCCCTGCCCAAACTCCCATCTGCCAAAGAGACGGCTAAACTACTCCTCCTCCACGTCATCCGTCTCCATGGCATCCCAGTGGACGTGGTCTCTGATCGGGGTCCCCAGTTCGCCTCAGTATTCTGGAGGGAGTTCTGCTCGCTCCTGGGAGCCACCGTCAGCCTGTCCTCGGGGTACCACCCCCAGTCCAACGGCCAGACCGAACGCAAGAATCAGGAGATGGAAACGGCACTACGCTGCATGACGTCTCAAGACCCTACTTCTTGGTCCGAACAGCTTCTATGGGTAGAATACGCCCACAACACCTTGACCAGCTCCGCCACCGGTCTCTCCCCCTTTGAGTGCACCTATGGGTTCCAACCACCGCTTTTTCCGGCACTTGAGAAAGAAACATCCTGCCCCTCTGTCCAGGACTTCATCCGCCGTTGTCGCAGGACTTGGACCCGAGCCAGGGCGGCTCTACTCCGGGCCGCTGACCGCTACACCGCGGCCGCCAATCGCCACCGCTCCAAGGCCCCAGACTACCAGCCGGGTCAGAAAGTTTGGCTTTCCACCCGTGATCTTCCCCTCCGGGTGGAATCCAAGAAACTGGCTCCTCGCTTCATCGGCCCGTTCGAGATCCAGGAGATCGTCAACCCAGTGGCAGTGAGGCTCAAACTCCCTAGATCCATGCGGGTTCATCCCACGTTTCATGTCTCCAAGGTTAAACCGGTCCAAGAGAGCGCCCTGGTTCCTGCCACACCACCTCCACCGCCTCCTCGCCTCATTGATGGAGGTCCCGCCTACACTGTCCGTCGTATCCTGCAGTCTCGCCGGCGTGGGAGGGGATTCCAGTACTTGGTGGACTGGGAGGGTTACGGCCCTGAAGAAAGGTTCTGGGTTCCTGGGAGGAACATCTTGGACCGCACCATCATCAGGGATTTCCATCGACGCAACTCCACCCAGACGTCCAGAACCAGGCCACCTCCCAGACCACATCCTCCGTCGGAGTCCCCAAACGACAGCGACGACAGTCTCCCCGGGACCAGGGTCTTGGAGATGGACACTGGGCTCTCGGACGAGTATTAGCCCTCCTCCAGGCCCCCGCCTCCCACCCGGTTTGGTCCATTCGTCTTGGGACGTCGAGAGCCGTCCCTTGAGGGGGGGGTTCTGTCACAGTCTGCTCATCTCCTGTCTGCTGGTATTTTTCCACTCCTCTGTCTCTGCTCCACTCTACCTGTTAGCCACGCCCCCTCATCAGGCCAACTCTCCACACCTGTGACAGCCCTGGCTGCATATAAGCCTGCTCCTGTCTCTGCTTCAGTGCCAGATTGTCTTGCGTAAATGCCTGACCTCCAGCATTTCTCTCTCCGGCCTGCTACCTGTTATCTGCCTGCTACCTGCTCCGGCCTGCTACCTGCTACCTACCTGCTCCGGCCTGCTACCTGCTATCTGCCTGCTACCTGCCTGCTACCTGCTCCGGCCTGCTACCTGCTATCTGCCTGCTATCTGCCTGCTATCTGCCTGCTATCTGCCTGCCACCTGCTTGCTACCTGCTTGCTACCTGCTCCGGCCTGCTACACAGCTCACCACTGAACCTGTCTGCATCTAGGTAATCCTCCTGCTGTGGACCTTGCCTCCACTCAGCAACACCAGACTCACTCCTTGCCGGATCTCGCTGAAGATCACTGGGAACAAAGACTTTTCACCCTGCCACTGTTAAGAACTGTTTTAGACTGCAGTGAAAAATAAAGTTCATTACCAATTAAGATCTCGTCTGCCTGTGCTGCATTTGGGTCCTCACCATACCCGTGACACCTTTTGCATTTATAATACATGAAAGATTTATTAATTTCTTATTAATTATATATTCTTACTTTTATTAATTTCTATTTATTTAGGCTATTTGTCCATATCAACATGTTGACATTTAGTTATTTCTGCATCTGTATGTTCATTAGGTTGGTGGGCTCAACTCCTTTTAAATCTGGATTGTTCATAGCTGTAAATAAAAGAGCTGTCTTTCCAAGTGTGTCATGGGGTCAACTCTGTATCTTTGGTTTATTGACATGAGTGCTTACAATAGATCAACATTACAAGGCTTTTTAACCATCAGTGTGGAGAACTTTGCTCCCCACACCAATGCTGATAAAGGCCTGTAATGTCACTAATCGACAAACCTTCAAGCAGAACACTCTCCAGGGCATCTGCGGGCAGCAGACGAGGAGGGCACCAGACTGTCGCTGCTTTAGTATGGTACATAGCAGAGGTTAAAACTGGGCCGAGACTGTCCGCATCCAGCACATATTTTACGCCGATGTCATCAGGGGATGCTCAGTCACGCACATCTTCAACAATTATTTAAACTTCTCTCCTTAATAATTTAAACAGTGATTAAAACATATTTACTCTGACGGTTGAGCATATTTGTCGTCTTCTGGCAATGCTCTATACGCAGTGCATGCTCCTGCATACACATACACAGACATGGAACGAGCAGGGCGGAGAGGCTGTAGTAGGAAAAAGTGAACCCGGTGAAGTAACAATAACTCAAGGTGACTATGCTTGTTACTGTCAGTGTAATAAAAAGTAAAAGGTCAATAAAGTGCTTTATAAAACCACTTGTCCGACAAAGATGTACAAAAACAATATTTTAAACAACACTTTCCTTGTCTGCCAGAACTGCCCACCCAGCAATAATGTCTATTTTATTACTTGATAATATTTATTTTATCACCTGAGTATTTTTTTATGTGTTTAACCTGTGCAACATGCATTGTGTTGACAAGCTCAGTTCTGCACCTGAGTTGTCAACCCCTGTTCTAGGGTTATTGGTGTGTTAAGTGTCTTATGTCTTATGGAGGTAGTGTTAGTGTTGTTGATAGGTGTGTCATCGGTAAAAAATCCAAATAGTAAGATTTCATCAAGAAACAAGATAATCTGCTTTGAAGAACGTCAAATATAAAATGTTAATGCTATGCAGGCTTTCAATTCAATGTATTTCAATTCACACCAGTTGCAAAATTGACAGGCTATATGCTTAAGTTTTGCACTGGCAACCGAGGAGTTGGTGATACCAGTCAAGAGGATATAATTACCATTGTCCATGTTTAATACTCTCATGCAACTACTTTTGTTTCTTAATAGTAATACTAACAAAGATAATAATTCCTCAGTTGTCCCAGGAGAAGGTAGGATGCATCACCCACTGCCATCTGTGAAGACTACATCCATCTCCATGTCCAGTGCTGACTCCATCACATTTGCATTGGAATGAGTGTTGGCTTGGTCCTCAGCTGAGCTACAACTACGGGTCTTACAAAAGAAGACAAGTCACACCCACAACTACTGTGTTGAAGGTTATTATGAAGACTGGAACAGCACAAAAGAATGAAAATGAGGTTGCTGCAAGTAGAAGGGTCATGAGTTCAAACACACGTCAAAGTTCATGAGTCAAAATCATGACAAACTCTATTTAAAGGCAAAATAATTACTTTCAGTGTTGCAGCAGCAAAGGGGATAGTAAAAATGGAAGCATCATCTTTTTAGGTTCTCTGTGGTGGCATCACCCGGTTTCTTTGGAGTGGTCTGCTGGGGCTGCAGCATCTTGACTGCTGACAGGAAGAAACTGGACAGACTGATTTGAGAGGCCAGCTCCATCCGTGACCCAGTGGGACAGTAAGATAGCTAAGCCGTCATCTCTGATGGAGAATCATTCCAACCCCCAGCAGGACACCATCACAGCACTGGGCAGCTCCTTCAGCGACAGACTGATCCACCCAAAGTGCCTGAAGGAGACGTATTGAAGCTCCTTTGTTCCTGCTGCTTTAAAACTGTACAATCAGAAAGTGTGCTAATCTTTTAAACTAATGGTTTTCTGTTTGTGTAATAAGAATTGTATACATCGGCAGTCCTGTTACACTGTATATATTCTGTTTACATCAGAATCAGAATGTATTTATTGCCAAGTAGGTTTACACCTACCTGGAATTTGCTCTGGTTGTTGGTGCATACAATGAACATACAAACATAAAATAAACAATAAATACAGCACACATAAGAAAAAATAACAATATATAAAAGATAAAGATATAAAAAGTAAGGTAAAAAGTTAAATGCAAAACAGGAGAGCAATGTCAATTTGCAATATGCAATGTAATGCAATATAATATGTGTTACTGTAACACATCCTTGAGGTGTGGGGGCGAGATAAAAGTCCAAGTCAGGTGTGGGTCCCGGGCCTTGTTGATAAGGCCAACTGCAGCCTGGAAGAAGCTGGTCTTGTGGCGTGAGGTTTTGGTCCTGATCGACCGCAGCCTCCTGCTGGAGGGAAGAACCTCGAAGAGTTTGTGACCCGGGTCACAAAATTACTTGTGTGTGTATAATAAATTTCGTATTTCTTTGTGTTTATATTGTATCGTTGCTCATTTATGACTTTCTGGAGTGTATATAACGATACTTATTGCTGCTGTAACATGACAATACGGTAAGTTAGTTTTTTCTATTTGTTGTGGCAGTCAATAAACAGAAGCTTAAGATTCTGGAGTAAAATAAATTACAGTTTACTGAGAGATGCATAAACTCAAGAGCAGCACGATTTTTTTTTCTAGAGTACACATATTTTTAACAAAATATAGGAACTTGTACATCTTGGGAGAAATACAGCATATACAAAAGCAGTAATGGTTTTGTACCAGGGAGACTAGAGAGAAAATAAAATTAATATCTTTGATATTTCCCAAGGGAGAAAAAAATAATTGCAGTCATTCATTCAACATCTCCACAAAATGTGTCTGTAAAGTCTTTACATGTTTCATCCTCTTGGACCTAAAATTGGATGGAGACAGTTTTCTGAAGAACAATGTAATTTCTTCCATATCGCAAAAATGAATATTTATGTTTTCTTGAGTCAAGTGAATGTTGTCCAGTAACCGTATAATCAAGCACACACACACACAAACATGCTTATTAAGAGTTGTTTAATGAAACCTTGAAAATGTCTCTGATTTATTCATCAATTACAATATATTGACAATTTAAATAAATGATTGCACAGCATGAAACTTGCTTTGCTCAGTGGGTTGCAGCAGGTCTGTTTGGCTTAGCACATTGTTGTGTTATATTGATAATTAAAAGTGTGTGGGAGCTCTTTCACAACTTTTGATCTACTTGTCCCTCTCCTACTCACCTGTTCCACAAAATGGATGTGCAAAGTCTTTTTTTGTCATGTTGTTACTTGACATTTACATTTATACAGTGGGCATGGATTTCAGTAAAATTGGTTGTGTCGTGTATTCACTAGAGTTAATGACTTTAGCATGTGCTTAAATACAATGACAGGCTGATATATATGATGCTTATCTTCGTGACTCTCAGACATTCCCAGAGAATCCTCCAGATCTTTATTCAAGGAGGTCTGTCCCTCTTTGGAAAGACCTTTTACCTAGAGAATGACCTCTGACCAGAAAAGGGACGGTCCTTGACCAATGCATTTTCATCTTCCTGTGCAAAACAACTCCTTATTTAGGCTGAAGCCCTGTTGTGTGATGTCATGTTATCTCTAGGTTTGGGGTCCCACCTCCAACCTATAAAACTTCTTGCCCTGCAGGAAGACTTCAGACTTCACCATTTGGCTGTGTGATTTCTCCGAGTTCTAGAGCTCGTCCTGACCTGTGAAACTTCTGTGTAATAAACTCTGTTATACTGCAAGTTCTGGGTCCGCGGTTTCCTTTCCTTCATCATCAACTTCTACAACCACATCAACCTCTCGGCTGACCAGAATACACTTCAGTTGCTTGGCCTTTTGAGGCGGAGTCGGGTCCACATACTTTTTTTGCGCGCGTAGAGCAAAAGAGCCACATCCGCCAAAGTGTGATTAACTTCACTTAACTTGAACTTTGGCTGTGGATAAGGAGGAAGAGTGTCATCCACTAACTAGCAGGTCACAGATTTGACCCCCGGCTCCTCCAGACTGCAGTCCAATGTGTCCTTAGGGTAGATACTGAACCCCAAATCTCCCCTGATGGTTTTGCTGAGTGTTATAGAAAAAGTGTTCTGTATAGAACGTGTGAAAAGCATTTGTCTGATTCTTTTAATCTTGTAGAGATAATTAAAATTGCTTGTGTTGTGTCAGTCCCCCCATGCTGCCCCCAAAGCAATATTTATTTTCTCTCCCTCCTCTTTACCAGTCTATTTGTGGAGTTAGAGGGTACAACGTTTTCAGGAAAGAAAGGGGGATGGAGAAGAGAGGTGGCTCCAGGTACACGTCAGGTAAGGTCATTGTTGCAGTCACAAGCCATTGAAAAGCTGCACTGCCACCAAAGAATGCAATTTGTCTTGATCTTGTCCTCCTTCTTATCCTTCCTTTTTTCAGACCCTCTATGAATAGATGTTAGTGGAGTTTCACTTACTCTAGTATAAGTAACTCTATCATAGACATTGTTTCTTCCAACAGGTTGTACTTGGTTTTACTTCCTTCTGATGGGGTTTTCTAGTCATATTAGTCAGTTATTATGTCATAAACCTCCATGTGAGTTTATAGTTTTGTCCTGAAAGGAATGACTTCATGGTCCAAATAGCTAGGGCGCTGGAGAAATCTGTTGTATGGTAATTATGTCACTATGGCCTCTGTTATTTCAAGTGAAATCATTAAAGGGATCTCAGAACAAATTACATTCCAGAAAGCCTGACAGGGGTAGCATTCCACATGAATCTTGAATTTGTTTGTTTGAAAACTGTAGGCTAGGGGACTCCGATGACTTACATACTGTTCATAGTTCATGCCTGTGCAATATGGCCTGTGTTGAAATTGACCCAGGCCAAGAATTCCCTCATAAGAAGTCTCTAAACCGAATTTTTAACTATACAAATCTATTAAGAATGTATAAATAGCCTATCTGACATTAATAAATGGATTATTAATCCTTAATTAATATTTCAGAGAGCAGGGAGAGTATGTTTTAGGTTTTATACCAATCGTTTTTGGAGAAAAACATCTATCACAATATCATGTTCTGTTTTACCTAAGACATGAAAATATAACAGACATGATGATTGGAATATATATTATATTGAGAGTGATTATGGCAAGAACATTCTGGAACGGTTGAGATTTATTATATAATCATGTATACCGTTATTACCATTAAAACTGAGTCACTCAAATGACATATTCCGCTGCTATCCTGCCTGCAACTTGATGTGGACTAGAGGACTGCTGTAGTCAGAGTGTTCCTCCATGTTGTCTTCCTGCTCTGATACATCCTCCTCCAAATCACTGTCTGCTTTGTCATCTTGGAAGATCAGATCAAGAGCCTCTTGCACAGTTTGTCTTGCTGCCATAACGGCAGGCACTGAAATAGCAGCTCACTTACCTTTGGATTCTTATCATGTCTAATGTACGACCAAAAGCACTGTGCTGAGATTTACATTGAATTAATACAAATTTCTGGATCATATGAGTAATGCATGTATTACATATATAATATGTAATATTATATTACTCCTGCCCCAATTTTTTCCGCACATACACAAGCTTTTTGTGTATTTGTTGTGACTCTAGGAAAAGTCGTCACATGTCAGGCCAGAAGAATGACATTTAGGGTATTTTTACTGCTGTCAAATGTCAAAAGGGTCATATTTGACCCAAACACGATGCAAAGGTTAACTGTCAAACTGTGGGACTAAGGACTAATAAAGGATAATTGTGCACACACAAATAGTTTTAAACATACAACTTAATAGTAGGGCTGCTCAATTAATTGAATTTTAATCGCGATTTCGATTATGGGGTCAAACGATCTCCAAACTACTATAATCAAGTTGAAACGATAAAAAGAGACGCAATTCATTTCCCAATTCAGTCATTCCCCCAAAGCATTCAACGCGGCCCAGCTGACTGGCACTCACTTTCAAGCAGCCGTAAAGTGAAGGAGGCGAGTTTTGTGTGTGGTGACCGGTGGTATTTAAAAAACAGCGCGAGTGGAAAATGGCAGAGGAAGGGCAGCCCCGTTGGATCGACAAAAAGGGTAGAAAAAGTTGCTGCTGTTAAATGTTGATAATGTGCTGGTTTCTGTGCTGGTTGTTGTTGTGCTTGAGTTGCACCAACTCGTTTCCGGAGGGTGGTTGCTTTCATGACAAATATGGGAATATTGTTGATGGCCTGTCTTGTGTTTTCTGCTGCTTATCTTTGTGGTATTCTTGGCATTTTAGGGCATCACATTCAAATCGAAGCATCTGGTTGCTATGGTGACTGATGAGGGAAGTTTATATGAATGAATGAATATGAATCTCTCTCACTCTCTCTCTCAATTATTTTATATTGAATGTATGTCAATGGATCAATTTCACCTATATCTTAGACACTATTTCATGTTGTCACCTGCAGACAAACTTCATTTGCCTCCAAGATCCAGACGAGAGCAGAAGCTTCCTGAGAGAACGAATCCTCGACAACCACCAACTAACAAGAAGACAACAAATAACTGAGCAGATGAGAGAAAACTGTGCATCAACTATATGAAGCTCTGAGTTTCTGCAGAGCTTCATCAATAAGTAGATCTTGTCTCAGTTGTGAAGCATGCAGCAACAAGACCTTGTGACAACTCTCAAAGCTGAACTCCTCCAAGCCATGGGTGAGATTACTGCTATTAAAGATTTAAACTCGTCTCTGAAGGAGCAGGTGGAGCAGCTGCAGGAACAGCTGAGAGAAAAGGATGGTCTCGTGAAAAAAGAGACCAGGAAACGGCATGTTGCTGCAAAGTGTACACCGACTGCCTGGAGACAGTGAAGGAGGAGAACGAAGACAAACTCCTGAACCAGCAGACAAAGAAGAGAGGGATGAGGAGATAGTAGTTTGTCCTGAAACATCTCAACCTTTTCCCTTCACCCTTTCTTACCTCACCCACTCCCCCCCCCCTTGCTATCAAATGCAAATCATTTTTATATTTTCCATGTTTTTATTTCAGTGTTGTAGTCAATTGTCATTAGAATTAGATAATCATATAAATCAACTATACATTATAAAATGACTTATCCAATTCGGCACTATCAGCAAAGAAAATAGTTTGAACACTGAGAACCCAAAAAGTCCAGCTCATAAGTTCAAAAGTTCCTTTAAAAATAATGTAATTTCTTTGCTGACCACTATTATTTATTATTATAATAGAATTATTTTTTTGTCAAACCAGTTTGTCATTGAAACCAGTTCAAAATACAATATCTTGTATCTAAAACACAAAATTAATATATATTCAGAATAGTTGCTGTAAAGATGTTGTGAAGATTTTGTTTGTTAACATGGGAACCTTTTTTGTGTGTCAAAGTGGGTGTATTACTGAAAAATGATTTCCATGTGGAGGAAGCAGTAACAGGGCTCACTGACACAGCTTATTGGGGAACTGAGCCATGACTAAGGATGCCAGTGGCTTACAAAAAACGAAAAATGTCTGCTCTGAATTAGTGGCATCTTTATCGGCCTATGCATGTGTGTGTGTGTGTGTTGTAGATCGAGGATCATGACTATGGATGAAAGTGATGGTGGATTGTGATTCTGTATGGTAGCAGATGATGTGCATTATGATTACAACTAGATTGCTTAAATTAACAAAATAACCTCATACACTCTACTATTACTGACAAAACCTCAGTCATTACAAGTGTCATTACAGCTGCATGTATCTCTGTCGGACATTTACTTATGTACAAATACTTTAAACATAGATATACCTCTCCATTTATGTTAGTCCCTGTCTTTTCTCATAAATTGTAAGTCTTGTTGACGTGCTCTGCTACATGCAGCATCTATTGCACTTCTGTCCGTCCTTGGAGAAGGATCCTTCATGTGGAGCTCTCTGAGGTATCTCTTCCTCTTTTGTTCCCCTGTTAATAATTTTTTGGGGGTAGTTTTTCCTCTTGCTGAGGGTTGAGTGCAGTGCATGTCGCACCTTTGAGTTAAAATGTGTGGGAATATGAGCTATACGAATACAAGTCTTTTACTTGATCCAAAAGTGACCGTGTAAATTGTCCAGTTTAGATGCATGTTGCTGAGATTCACCCCATAAACTAGATGTACTGGGTTGTTTTTTTACTTTTAACACAACATTTGTATTTATCTACTTTTCTTGTCAGTTGCCATGAGACTTATCAGCAATGACAGCTTCATGTGTAATGCATGTAATATGACCTGACAGGCTACAGTGGAAAGGGACCACCCTGAAGGACAGAGTAGTCCACTATGTTTCTTTTATCACAGAAAGATTTATTGTTGTCTTGGAAAGTTTTGATTTATTTATGAATTGTCTGACATGCTGGATCAAACTGAAAGACAGATATATGTAAATTAGAAAGTCAACCATTAAAAATCCATTAAGCTATACAGATAGCAGTTGAAAGCCTTGCAAACTCACCTGATCTTCTTGCTCTGCTATATTGTATATGCCCACATCCCTATCTGGGTGAATAACACATTCAGACCGTGGGTGCAACTCCTAAGTTACCACAATTTGTAGGGGTATTATAGGGTTTCTGTAGCCTGACGTTGTCATACTCATAATTCTAGTCAAAATATTAGTCTGATACCGCTCCATTGGGCTGTGATTATGGGGCGTGTTTCAACCGAACCAGGAAAAAAAATGCCTCTTCGCTCAATGGATAGACCTACAACCAATCAGAGCAACGTAGTATGTGACGTATGTTAAGCGACAGTGTTGGGGAGTAACGGAATACATGTACCAGTGTTACGTATTTAGAATACAAATTATGAGTAACTGTATTCCGTTACAGTTACAAATTAAGTAGATGGTATTCAGAATACAGTTACATTGTTGAAATCAAGGCTCTGAGAGAGATCCGTCGCTACCAGAAATCTATATACCTGCTGATCCACAAGCTGCCCTTCCAGCGCCTGGTGAGAGAAATCGCTCAGGATTTTAAGACCGACCTGCGCTTCCAGAGCTCCGCTGTCATGGCTCTGCAGGAGGCCAGGGAGGAGTAAAAACGGCAGTTAATCATTTTTTTCAAGCATATACTTACTTGTTGCTCAAACATTAACTGCAACAGCGTCCCAACATGTGTCTTTTTTGTCTCATATGTGCTGAGGATCATACAGCTCACTGTACTTCTCCACTTCAATTATTAATTTAATGTCATCCATATTCAAGAACTTCTCCAAAGTTTGCTCCGTTCAATGTCGGGTGTGGAGGGTAAATTACGTATTCTCCCCTCAAGCCTATGTGGAGAATACGTAGCGACCCCCCCTCTCTCTTTTTATCTATATGACTCCTTTTGTGGCTGCAGTGGATGGGCAGAGGGGGACATTTAATAATGTGATTGGTAAAATTGGTAAAATTAAAACTCCCCGATGGTAAATTAAACTTTTTCCGAATCCAGTAGGAAGGACGGCAAAAACATCTTTTCGATCTACAAATGCCTTGATCGTGTTTCTCTGTTCCTCTTTCAAAATGAATGCACTGTCGATGTCTTCTAAAACAGACTCAATGGCAGCATCTACACATCTCAGCTCTCCAGCGGCAGGCATGTTTGTTGAAAACGAATTCGACCCAAGCTCTCTTTGGTGACGTGGTTGATAACGTTACTGTTGATCATCTGTCCATCATCGTATAAAGCCCGCCCTGACAATTTGATTGGTCCGAACAGCTTCTGTTCGGGCATAGTTTCTCCCCAACGGAGCGACGCCAGACCGAACTTTCCGACCTCAAATGTTGTGGGCGAGGCTAAGTTCGTCTGGCACCCAGGCTAGGGTTTCTGCCCTGGAGACACCACAAATAGTTTTTGTGTTGGACAGACATGTGAGTTGTTTTAATCTTCTCCTCATCACAATCTTGGCAAGAAGGTGAAAAATTATATGTTGTTAGTGAATGGAATTTGGTCCAGATGCCCTTGAAAGAAAGAGACTGGTGATCAAGAGCAGTTATTCATTCTCCCAGTGAGATTCACTGGTATATGATAGCAAATACTGAATGTTTATCTTCATATGGTGGTTGCATGATAAATTGCTTTTGTGATGTGTAAAGTGCCACCTACATAAACTAGTCTTCAAGACAAATTCCTTACACAGCAAACCCTCCAATGCTCTTCTTCAGTAATTTATTGTCCCAAGGATTTCCATCACCATCATGAACACATTAGCATCAGTCAGAAGGGACAGAAGCCCAGCAGGGGCCTATGACTTGAAGGCTGCCAGTTCCAGACCGCCACAGAAAACCTGCAGACTGAATCTGCAGTCGGAATACACCACTCTGACTGAGAACTGGTGTTGGAAAGATACATTTAAGAAACAAAGCAGGGACACAGTGATTTCAGCAGTGTGTATGATCATGAGCAGTCATTTCAGGTTCACAGCATACAGCAGTGAATGCCTAAATCCCGACACCCTTTTAATCTCTCTTTACATCTTATTTTTCCCCCTGTTAATGCACCACTGTGATGTTTTTTTCCCTTGAAACATTTGCATCGAAACACCAGGAATGGAGTGGGAGGTAAAGACATCTGAGCTCATCCACAGCTTGTTTGTCAGGGAATGAATTCCCAGTGAAAACAACAATAAATAGTCTTTAGAAGAGAAAATGAAAGTTGGGTTGATGTATGTTTATGTGGGTGCAGTACCTCTATGACTGAAGGTGATAGTTTACCCACTTTATATTTAGTACATCAGTTATCGTGACAAATCTCTATTTCCCAGCCACCAGTTTGAGTTGTACTGAAAAGAGGGCGAACAAACTGAGTCACGACTGCCACACAGACTCCCCACTGAGCTGAATCTATTCCAGACTCACTTACATTGGCACTTCCTCCCTTACTTGTGCTGTTGCTGTGTGTTTTTGCACATACATATGTTATTTTTATGCAGCCAGTATACGGTATGTTGTCATGTGCTCTTATAGTTTGCATTTTTCGAATCAACGGCAAGATGGCTGCAAAAGCGACTCGAGAGACCCACAAATGTAGTATTTTCACATAATCTCATGTCACATCCCCCCTCTTTGAAGACACAAGATGCACCTAATCTAACTTGCATACAGCAACGAGGGTTCTGCACTTAACTGCTCCTCCAATAACAATGTATTCTGGCAGAGTTGCCTACAGACCACAACTAGTAGCCTGAAAATGTGTGCTTTTGACAAACATTCACATTTCAAAAAAAACTAAAAACAAGGTAATTTCCATGTTTTTACCTGGATGCCCTCTGTAATCCTCTTCTGGAGCCGCGTCGACACAGTAGACATTTACCCTAAAAACATGTTGTAAATTATCTAATTTTGAGTTGAATTTGAATGTCGGGGCTTATGAACACTTGGTAACACTCCAGAAGCAACAAGGAGTCCCTTTAACCTCCAAGTCTCTGAAAAGGGTAGTCTTCCATCTAGTTTTAGTCATTCCAAAAGCCTTTTTGATTATGCTGTGACCCCTTGAATGCTGATAATTGAAGCTCCCCTGTATTTGCCCATAACTGGCTGTTTGTACAGTATGATATGACAAATTGGTGTGCCCAAACAAGAATAGACACCATCAACCAGAAGTATGTAACTGACAACCTTATTGAATGCAGGACTTCCTGATAGCTGGACAAATCAGTGCCCAACTGTATCCAGCTCTCCTGTCAGTGGGAAACACACAGCTTGCTTCAGGTTAATCCATATTTTTTTGTGCCACTTTGTGAATGGTGGAATTTGCCACATTGAACACACTGGATAAAACCCAATAGGACTGTCCATGAGCCAGGCAGTAAACATATATCAGGACTTCCAGCTTATTACCCCAGCCAGCGTAATGTTCCCTTTGTAGGAGTCTATTTTTCTCTGCAAAATGACTGATTGATTGCAGACTGAATGATTGTCGTTGTATTTAATGTGTGTTTAACATATTATTTCTTCGCTTCATTGCTGGAAAGTTTTTGTTGATAAACTATGCTGCTTCTCCAGCCTAAGTGCAGCTTTCCAGATACTCTTCCCCCTTGATTACAGTCGTTATGCTAAACTGGGCTAATCCACACCTGACTCCTGCTCTATTGTTGCCACACAGACTTCGCATTTCAGTATTTGGAAGAAGGCAAGTAATTTTATATCCCAAAACATATAACTATAACGCTAATGTTTTTTGGGATGTCTGATGTGTTTCTGTGTCAGTGGTGTTATGAAACATTTTGGTAATCATGACTGGATGTTGCCTGCACTAGAACAGAGGGGACTTGACTACTGGAGAGGGTGTGTGTTTGGTCTCCACACAGCACTGAAGGAGCGCGGGCACACGCACACACACACACACACACACCTCATTATGCAATCGGTGACTGGCTGCCGGACACTCAGAGCAAAGGAGAGCTCAAGAAGCACATATTAGGACAACATTAGATAAGAAATCAAAATTTATTTAGAATTAATGACATTTAAGCACATATAGAACTTAGATAAGTATCTGTAACATAAATATAAAATTATATAGTTTATTTGTAGAAATGTTGGTCCAGACAAACAATTTTTTGTCATGTAAATCTATAGTGATAAAATTCCATAACATTTGGCAACATAACTGCAACAGCAAACAAATGGTCTGCATTTAGAAAGTGGTTTTCTAGTCTTGAACAAAGAGCTTTACAGTTTTTACATTCCCCCATTCATACACTCATTGTTATAGTGCATCTATGTGCAGCATTTTTTTTTGATGGTCAATTTGGGGTTCAGTATCATGCCCAAGGACGATTCAGCATGCAAATGGGAACGGCTGGGATCAAACCACAGAGCTTCTGGTTAGAAGACGACCGCTTAACCAGTATGAACAGTTCAATGTTAACAGACTACTCATTTGTTTCACTCATATCTTACAGCACAATATCTACTTGCAGTGACTCAAGCATTATTTAAGGGATAGTTAACATCAAATGAAAATTCATTATCAACTCACCACTGACATGGTGGGGTGGGTGAAGTGTTGAGTCCACAAAACACTTTTGGAGCATGAGCACTAAGTGGAGGAGGAGGAAGGGAGGGGCACGGCGGGGGCTTGTGAGCGCCGCGGAGCATGTCGGGGAGAAATTATCACAAGAACTAAAATAAATGCCCCGTCAGATATCAAAAAACATTTTGGAGGAATTGATGACAGAGAGAGTAATTTTTATTCTTAAATATTGAAAAATGAAGAAGATATTGGGCTCCAGCAGAAGGGGCACTTTTCTCATCCAGGGCAAAAGGGCTGGTGCTTGAGCATCACTAGGGGTCTTTCTGTGCACGTGCCTGCTGTTCAGTGGTCTTACCAGCCTTGTGCCACCTGTTCAGGGTGATGGAGTCATCTTATGATGATCCCATCTACGTGGTGAAATTCAAAGACACCTTTACTGCAGACCTTGCCAATCGCAAAGAGAATACCAATCTGAAGATGCTGAAGATTGCGACACTGTGTGACCCCAGGTTTAAGGACTTGAAGTGCCTCCCGAAAGAGGAAAGAGGTGAAGTGTCGGCTTTACTGCGCAACCTGATGCTAGAGGACAAAGGTGGGATGCGTTCTGCACCTGTGAGAAGAGACACAGAGGATCCAAAAAAGCAGAGGATGTCTTCCTTCTTGTTGGCCTCCTCTGATACAGATTCAGAGGAGGAGTCCATTGACAAAGCTCTGGACTGTTACAGAGCGGAGCCTAATTGCAGATGGGGGACTGTCTACTAAATTGGTGGTCAGGAAGGCAGCACACACATGAGAAGCTTGCAGGAATAGCAAAGAAACACCTGTCAACCCCAGCTACCACAGTGCCCTGTGAGCGGCTGTTCTCACTCTCAGGTCATATTGTCCAGAAGAGGAGAGCAGCATTGGCTCCAGAAAATGTGAACATGCTTGTCTGTCTCAGCAATTGGCTGAAAGTCAAAGATGATTAGGCATCATTCAGTTAAAGGAGCAGAGATCTTCCTGTTTTCATTTTCATGTTTGTTTGCACTTTAAGTTTTTGCACTTTAACATGACAGATTTGAATGTCACTTCAGTTTACCAAGGCCACTTGTTATGCTTTTGTGTGTTGTTCAATGTTAAAGATGACAGTACCAATGGTGTCTCAAATACACCTTTTGTTTACTAAACTGGATGTTTCACTGAAGAAAAAATCAGTGTTTTTGTTTTCAAGGCATTGGGCATATTCTCAGCTGGATTATTTTTACACAATTTATCATACATGATATCTAAATACCTGGCTGCCACTTTGTAGGTAGGAGTTATAGGCCTGAGCCTCTTTGAAAACACAACTCTGTGTTTAGTTTTGTGTTTAAAAAAAACTTACAATTAAACAACAGTGTCTAAAATACACGCTGTCTGAAGTGATTACTCGTTAATTTATAAGATTTAGTCTTTAGAAGAAAAACAAACTTTAATCTAGATTAATGAATTTCAAAATGTGAGATTAATTATTTTTTTAATCTATTGACAGCCCTAATATATATAATGAACTTCAGATCTCGAATGACATGATATGTAACTATATATTTTTTATTTTTTTCTCTGCGTGACAACTCAAAATATTACTTGTGTGCATTATGGAAAACTGTTTTGAAAGACATTGCATTGTACATCTGCTTTAATAATAATTAAAAAAACACGGCTACTACAAATAGGAGTGGACTCTATGCAAATAATGTATTTTTTTATGAATTTATAACTATTGTGACGATCCCTGAATTGATGTAATTTATTTACATTGAAATTATGTAATATCAGCTTACAGCTACCTGTTTAATCAGGAACTTGTGTTTATTTGAACAGTATCAGGCCTTAGCTGATTCGCTGATACTGTTGTGCACCCCTGCATGTCAGCATAGAAGAGCTCGTTGAAAAGAAGAATACAAAATCTCCTATCTAGATTATTTATTTTGATTATTTAGATCGGACGAAACAAGCAACATCATCTTAGTAAACCTGTAGTGCAGTAAAATATTCTAGCACCATCATTGTGTTTGAGAAGACCAAATGATGATGAAATGAGTTTACGATGTGTTCGCAAATTAGTTTACAGAAGAAAGATAGAGAGAGAGAAAAAGAGGGAGAGCAGAGTTAGGAAGAGCTGTATGAATGTGCGCAGTAACAAAGAAAGATTTTACTCATCGAAGAAAAGTATCAGAAAAATCAAAAATACATTAAATACATCCACTTATAAACATTTAAGCAGGTCAGAGGACATCAGCTGAGTCGGTGTTGGTGTGACTATGTGTTACTGGAGAGAGAGAGAGAGAGAGATTTATTCATTTATTGATTCACCCTGACTGACAGTCACTTTATGCACGTGGCATCTATTGAACTTCTGTCCATCCTGGGAGAGGAATCCCTCACATCCCTCTCTCTGAGGTTTCTACATTTTCCCCCCGTGTTAATAGGGTATTTACAGTTAAAATTTCCCAAAACCCATAAATAAAAATCAATGATGGACTAAGCCAACTGCAGATAGATGATATGTTCGGCCAATCGCTCAACCCTTATCCTCAATGAAGAAACATCAATCAGGCCAACCCTTTGGATACTTGAACTTGCGACAATAACATTCTTTATAATTTTGTAAGGTCTCTACTTTAAACTGTTTATGGCTTTGAGATAAAATGTGTTGTGATTCGGCGCAACACCAATTAAGTTGAAATGAATTGGCAACAAAGATCCCTTAGTTAAGTTGCACTTTATTCCTCTCATGGAAAAGGGTTTAATTATACACATGCACATTGAAAGGGCCTCCAGCAGTTTACCTTGGCCTCCTACGCCATTTGGTCCAGCTGCGAGTTTCGACATTGTGGCCACCTCCGCAGGAAGCTTCTGCCCATTTAGGCACAGAAACATTACAACAAAGTGTGGGATGGAGAGACGCTCCGTAGTGAACAATTGTTTATCCGGTGTGGTGATATATACAGCAAAGTAGTCTTGTTTGCAGAATAAATGTACCAACTGGAATGTGTTTGATTGCAACCACAAGACAAAAAACAAATGTTTGGTTCACACTTTCTGGCCATATAATGTCTGTGTGTACAGTATGTTGGTGATAACATGTCTACTTTGTGGCAGCCATCAAACACAGATCAACATCCTTTTTCACCAAGTAGATTCAGCTCTTTGTATGTGGCCTCATTAAGTGTTTGATTCAACGTTTCCCCATATTTTAGTGTTGAAAGAACAAACAAAAAACCACAATACACATCATGTGATAGAATAGATACAAAATTAGAAAATTAAAAACATTTTTTTACAAGGCACGCACTTGTAGTTTTGTTGCCTTGTTGCTCTTTCTAGACAAAACACAGAGAAAGTGGACCTCTTTATTATTTATAGTATATGTAGCTACTAGAGATGAGCCGGATACTCGGCTGAAACGAGTATCCGGTACGGATAAAGCACTTTTGCCGAGTACGATTATTACACGAGTAATCCGAGTCATTATCTGTGCTCGGACTGAATGAAAATCCTCACACAGCGTCACAGCGGTCCTCCCGTCACACACGGCTCTGCTCACTCAGTCACAGAACAGCTCTCTGTCTCTCAGTCACTCAGGTTCACTGCGCATCGGGACTGTTCCATAGGCTCAGTCAAGGAAGCAGAAATGATTCGTTCATTTCCCGACTGGGTCTTCGGGTACGAGTCTTTGGAAAATTTTTTACGAGACCTGCATTGGCTCAGTAGAGGAGCGCTGCAGATGCGAGGGACGTTCACTGTCTCCCGGAGAAGTGAACGCTCTGTGTTTTTAGTATGGAAAGACGTGAATTGTATTTGTTCACGGGTCATGGTGACTGGTTTTGTTGTTTTCACTTTACATTTACACTTACTTTACAGTAAAGTAAACCTCTATTAAATACAGTACAACATGACAGTTTGTATGGTTTGAAATTGTCATTTATTATCACACTGGCATTTAATCATCACGGCAAACAATTACACTGCACTAAACTTTAAGTGTTAATGTAAGGTGAAAATAGCAAGGCCAGTCTGTGTGACTTGTGAACGAATGTGGATCGCGTCTTTCTGTGCTGGGGACACAGAGTGTTCGTTTCTCCGGGAGACAGTGAACGTCCCTCGCATCTCACTCACACACACACACACACACACACACACACACACACCTGGTGTGGAAATAAATTAAAAAAAAATAAAAAATAAAAAAATCATAAAAAAATGTCAAAGTTAAAAAAGAAAGTTATGTTGAACCAGCCACTTCCGGGTTAAATCACACCCACTTCCGGGTTAGGCCCCGCCCACTCCGAGTACGGATACGGATAATTCATATGGTTAACAGATACAGATACAGATAATGCTGTACTCGCTCATCCCTAGTAGCTACATATCAAAATCATGGAATCAGCTGTAGTTAACCTGAAAAATGGGATTACAAGACCTCAACTTCACTCCTGCCTGTATATGAGTCTGCACCTGTTCCTCATGTGTTTCAACTGTGTTCAATAATCCATGTGTATACAGTCTCTGTGCTTCCCTTCGTCTTGGTCAGTTCGTCTTGTGTGACACAGTCGTGTGTTCCAACCCTTTCTAGTTTCCTAGGGTTTCTCAGTGTTTTGAATATTTGGGCTTTGTTTTCTGGACCCTGCTTTTTGTTTTATAGTAACTTTGAAGCTGCTTTTAACAGAACCCGTGTCTCCTGCATTTGGGTCCACATGCTCACCACCCCATGACAGTGGCCCATTATCCGTGTTTTTAAAAAAAGTATGTTAAAGCCCCCATTTCAAAAAAATTCATTTCATGTATTTCACCTTGCTGTGTAGGTTGGCAGATCATACCATACCAAATAGCATTTGTAGTGGTTGGATTGTTGTTACATAAGTAGCCAGTGAAAGTGGGGGTGCTGACACTTCAGCATCTGACATGCATCACACTTACAAAAAGGACAGTTTTGCAGTTACTGCACATACATATCCAGCCTAACCCCCAAACTCATACAGAGACACAGGATGGATTTATACAAACGTCTACGCTCACACACACTCCAGTATCAATTCTGTCATAATCCCCTTCAGTGGCCCTCCAGTGCCCAGTGGACTAATGATTGAATAAGCCCAGAGCTTAGCATCACACAGACCCAAACTAAAATGACCTGACTCAGGGCAAACATAATTCCTGTGGCATCTGTCCAACATCCACTTCACTGTAAAACAGTGTCCAGAGAGCACAAACTATTTGCTCTTCATCTCTTTCCCCCTTGTGCACATTACAGTGATTTATGAACTGTGCACTTTGAATACCACTCACTTAAGTAAAGCATACATTTGAGATGATTCTGGTTATACTAATAAGACATTTGCTTCTTTGTCATGCATTTGAGTAAAAATATATTTGTGTTACACTTTCGGTACAAATTATGGAAGCGTAATACCCTGTAAATAGACACCAAGAGGTGCTTATGCCATCAAAGAAGAATAGTCATCAAGTTAGGAAAGATTTAGAAAAAATGGACCACATGAAGGAAATGCTAAGGCTGTAACATTTAGTGTATAAGGCAGAGGTATTCAATATAATTCAGAGGGGTCCAGATGTGATAAAAATAATTTTTCCTTAAGCCAAAACATTCACTGCAATATCTTTTAAAACAACATATGTATTGTATTATTTAACATCAAATGTTTAATAAAATAAATTGCAAAGCTATAATATTTTAACAAGTGTCAGTTTTCACACTTAGCTGGAAGGATTATAGATAATTAAATACTCTAATTGAAAAGTAATTTTATTTTACATAACGGAAACAGAAATTTATTTATTTTCATTTATTTTATTCCACCTCGACTTTTCTTGTTGAGTGCTATTCCTCTTCCTGTCATCTCTCTACTCACCAACTCACAACATACAGCCTATGGGTAACAATGCTCATTGAAATCCAATTTGATTGGCCGAGTGGGCTCACGCAAGAGGACATATAATGTATGCTATTGGTCCGTTTGATTCCTGGGCTGCTAACCTAGTGCTGGAGAGGATAGAAAAGCTGAACCCATTCAAATAGAAATGCTCTAAGAAAATGTGACAATTCTCAGTGATTTATTAGTTATGGGTCTGGGTCCGGATACAGGCCAAAGGCTATTAGTGACCTGGTATAAGGGTTCACAGCAATTATGTATATGTCCTCCTTCATCTATACCAAACTAACCATACAGCTTTAGAACAGTGAAACAATTACCTCATAGGGATTTAAAAAAGACATGCAGTAATACAATTTAACATGCCGCTGGTGTTCTGCGCATAAGTCTGAAACCCTTTGATTCCTTTCATAAAGTTGAAAGTATGTCGCCCCAATATCAGCACTGATCACAACATTAGGATTGCTACTTTTCTTAAATGAGAAAAATCTTTCCTCAAGGCTGCGCAGTCCTCCATTAATTCAGTCCGTCCTGACTCTGCCCGCTCTCTTCCTCTCTCTCTCATGCTGCACACAGACGGACACTCACACAAACTGTATCTTCGGACAGATCTGTAAACTCAGACTGGGTAAAAACAACAGAATTTGTGAGTATAAACAATGTATGGAGAGCCGGAGGAGATGGGGGAGCTCGCTCAGTTTGGCCCCTTCGGTTGGCAGTGCGCAGTGCGATTGATTGAGACACAGAGAGGAGCAGCAAATTACTGACAGAGCTGATTAAAAGTGTAAATAAAGTCCTCAAACTAAATTTCAGAATATAAAATACTTCCCCCTTTTGTTCTTGGTCGTCTTGCTCAGGAAAACCAAATGTCTTGTAAATTATTGGATGGTTTAATTTGGACATAATTTGGAGAAAAGCATAGCATCTGGTGCTATTGGTGCAGTTCAATCCAGAAACCCCCCTGCTAAAACAGCATCAAGAAGGTCTCTCTGCTCTTCAACCTTTAAAGAGGCCTCTTGGGAAGTTAGTAAAAACCTGTCAGACCGTCAATGAAGGCCTATTGGCCATATTTAAGCATCCTATAAATATCCCAAGGTTTGTGCCAAACTAGTACAAATTCCCCTAAGTGGTTCTAGTTAGTTAATTTTGCCAAATGTAATGAAATTCCCTAAGGCCATTCCTGACATGCTGCGTTCACTACGTTGGGTCCTACGGAGATTGACCTTTTGACCTTCGGCCACCAAAATCAAATCAGTTCATCTTTGAGTCCAAGTTAATGTTTGCACCATATTTGAAGAGATTCGCTTTGAAGAAAAACACCTTTAAGAAATGCAAACATAATTTGTGAGGTCACCTTGTCCTTTGAACTGGCTACTAAAATCAAATCAAAGTCTGAGCAAATGTTTGTACCATACTTGAAGAAGTTTTGTTGGATAGTCAGACAGACGGACAACCCAAAACCTTAATGCCTCTGACCACTGGCTGTCGCCAGTGCAGAGGCATGAATTCACAACAGAATGCAAAAGGAAAGATTGTTTCTCAGACCACCAAATGCTTTTTCTGTACTTCAGACGAGAAAATAGGCCATTTTTATTACCACTCTAAATGATGGTCAGTATAACCCTCCACCTAACATCTAATTGTTAACTCACGTATCCCTGCAGGTGTCAGTGCTCTGTGCCTTTGGCTTGATACAAAGCCCGATCCTCAACTATTGAGAGGAGTTTGCAGTGCAGTTTTAGATTATTACATTTTTTTTGCACTGCAACTGTACCACAACCAAGTGATCATTTAGAAAAATGAAAAAGCTGATGTCAACTTCATCTGAAAACATGAAAAGGACAAGTCCTCAGGCTCTTGGCTGAGCTAAGAAAAGCCACTCTCTGCCCAAATCTTCGCCATGAAGAATTGAGTGTAAGCTATGTCCTCAGTCATTTGACAGGACTGAAACGGATTTTGCTTTGATCTAACTGTATGCCTCTCTGCTCAAAATACTCTCGGATGCAATTTTGCTTACTCTTTTAACTTTGAATATCAGAGGGGTAACCTTAAGTCTCTTGTATTCCTTCAAAAATACGTACATGTGATTCTTAAACATTGTAAATTCACAAATATCTCTCCCTCATGATAAACCATCTGGAAAGCCTTGTTGAACTCAGGCTTGATCTGCACTCTAGTCATAATCACTCTTCCTCCTTGTGACTGCAGGAACCTGTCTGCTAAAAATGTTCTTGTTTTATTAGGTAGCATGGAAAAAAGGAATGCTTAATCTTAATTTTCTTTTTGCACAATCGGGCTGTAAAGGATTTCAGTTTTCTAAATGGTAAAGGTACGAAGGAAATGTTTTTATGATTAGTTACTTTTAATTTTTTCACAAAGAACAAAATCTTCACAAATGTTTGGGCACAAGGAGTACATAAAATTGACATGGAATAGTGAAAAAACAACAAACAGACATAAAAATAGGAATAAATATGTAAAAACTATTATCGTTACGCCCACTTGTTTATAAATACTATGTTGCATCAAATGTTTAGACGTTTACAGAAGCAGGACAACAGAAGATCTAACAGATATATCACTCAAGTAGATCCAGTTTGTGGTTTTCTTGAAGTTAAATTGCAAAAATTTTGTTTAGTGTAGACTCTTTTCATGTCATTCAGTATCTCACTCAGCCTGCTTCTTATTCTAATTCATATTTGTGCAGAACGTCTTCCTCATGAAAATGAACACTGACTGTGTAGAGCTGTGAAATGTTTGCAGAATGAGCTCAAAGGACCAATAGTGTGGTGAGTAAACTTGTAATGAGAGATGAACGATGCAATGCTACACAGTGTGTACATACAAGTTTTTGTGATTTGTCCTGGTGGACCGTCCACATGAAAGCCTCTTCCTGGACGGGGGCGCTTGGCAAGCTGAACACCTTCATCTTCCTCCTGCACCTGTCTTTACATTTGTAGGGCTCCCTTGTAAACCCTGATGGACCCAATGTGTTTGGGCTGTGAATTTTGTGTCAGTGTCTTGCTGGATTCGTTGGATTTTTAAAGCTGGTCCTAATGGAAAGAGAGTAAAAGAGTGTATCTGGTTTTAATAATATCATTAACTTCTTCTCACAAGTCCATAGATGCAGTGTATGAATGTGCGTGGATGAATGGCAGATAAAACCAAATAAACAAACCCTGCACTGTAGCTTTATATAAATACAAATCCAGTTTCCATTTTATAGCCACTGAAACAGAGAAGTTTGTAAATGCTGCCGGCCTTGTTTTAGTTTGGAAACTCTGGCACAGCGTTTTAGTCTGGATGGGCAGAAATGGAGATGTCTGGAAATGTTGATGTAGACATACACAACCGCTTGACTCACTGGGTCTTTTCAGTCACGACGTAGCCTTTGCTCACTGATTCGACAAGCCGCATTATCCTTGACTTCTAGTGTAGAACGTAAAAAGTGTATCTGAACCTGTTCTCTTTGCTAACAGCTGTTGTGCAGTAAAATTCAGCATTTTTTAAAAGATACAACTGCTTACATTTGTAGGCGACAAGCTATTATTGAGCAATCTGTGTACACCAGCATGTGCATACCCACTCTGCGTGAGTGGTTAGATTAAATGTGTTTTCAGGCGTGTTAGTATAGATGGGGATTAAAACTAATATGAAACCGAACTGTCGTGTGGAGAGAGAAAAATAATGCCACTTTCAAACTATTTATATATGGATGTAGCCTACATCTCCTCAGCGGTGTGTGTGTGTGTGGTAGAGATGTTTTGTATAATCTTTATTTAAAGGGGTAATATTATGCCCATTTTACCACAGTTGATATGGTTCCTTGGGGTCTTAATGAAATGTCTCTAACATATTTTGGTAAAAATACCACAAGGATCATTTAAAACAGCACCCTTTTACCCTGTCTGAAACAGCCCTCCTCAGATTGACCTGTTTTGAGTGCCACGCCCCTCCACGAGCGCCCGGATTTTTACCATCCGTTACTTTTGTAGAAATATGGAGACGAAGATACAATGCACCCATATCGTTTTGAACCAGAGTCAGGCGGGTCGAAGCCTGCCTGCGAGGCTGGGGAAGCCGGTTTCCCAAGGTGCACAAAAGCTAGATGCGCTGTGGTCGGCTGCACAGATCTGTACGTAATGTCCCAGCCTCAGAAGACACAAGAGCGAAATGGATTGAATACATATTTGAAGGCAATGTCCCGGAAAGCATTGGCAAAAGTCTGTTGGTGTGCGCCCCGGTAAGCCCAGGGCTCCTCCCGCCCGGCCCCACCGGCTCCATCGTCTTCTCCCGTGGCTCCACGTATCAGGCTGGGGAGACACCGGTGGACACACCGGCGGACACAGGCGGAGAGTCAGGCATCCTAACAAAACGCGGGAGTTATTTTTTCCCAGAGTTTTGGGTCGGTAGACATGCCAGATACCCAAATAAACGTGTAGAAGCACTACAAAACTGGAAATTTCAAATGTCTCCTTCGTTCAAACAATTATTTGAACGATCAAGTGTTTGGCAGAGTGTGTTGTGCAGTAAAATGCTGCTCTGTTTTGCTCAAAGCCTCTAGAATCTCCTTTACATTTTATGGATCAAATGGAGAGAATGCGTGTCCAGACTCTGGGGATACCACGGTGTGAGGTTCTGAAGAACACATTCATAAATATGTGTTAAAAAAATGTCCCTTATGAATATATAAAAAATATAATATCCAACAAACCTATTTGAGTATGATATCTGTTGACATGAATGTTGCAGTTCTTTTAACAGAGAGAAAGTAGTTTCTTTGAATTGTCGGGATTGTTGCAGCTTTTTTTTAATTAGTTTTCCCTTTAATTAATCAACATCCAGTGCTTGGTGTTTCAATACCTACCTCACACGAGACAACATTTTCAAATAAAGGTTTATTAATTGAATTAGTCATCTGCGTTTAATTTTGTGACTGCAGTAATTCATTCACTGCATGAAAAGAAGCGTTTGCGTCAATCTGTGTCGCAGGAAAGTGTTGGCACATCCTTCGGTTAACAACTTTCACACGTATCTGCAGGCAGCAAAGGAAACTCTCAAGTTTCCTGCAGTTGTCAAGCCTGAGAGCTGTTGTGAGGTGACCCCCCCTGCTCCTACGCCTAGAGGACGCTTTCACATGCAAATGACAATGCTCTGAGCTTCACAAATGCAAATCAGGATAGTTCCCCTCAGAGCAGATAACACCTTTTTCTAAGAGTAAACTAAACTATCTGGCAGAGTGAACCAGGCTGAAAATATATATAAAACCTGACATTTTAAATTGTTCTTAAATAAGTAAGTGTGCTATAATGAATTACATTGTATACCAAGAACAAAGGTCAATGCTGTCAATGCATTAAACAATGCACTTTATTTCAAATTTTTATTGTCATCCAAAACAACCCTGAATCTCAACCACTGTACAGAGTGGCATGATTACAGTCACTTTTTCAATTGTGCTAGTTAAATGCACAGAGGATTTGTTAACCACACCTCTACCAGCAAAGAAATTATGCTGGGTATGATCATCTGTGTCCTGTAAGCTCCAAACTTCTACTGGCTTTCCATAAAAATATCTGTCCTCCCAAAATACTGGCATCAAATTCACATGTCAATGGCAAACTAAGCTGTTTTCCATGAATTACAAATGCTACCTTTTCACCACTACTTTCAAAATTGCTATGAAACATTCATTGATTTAATGATTTATTTTTTCAGTGTAATATTTAATCCCCCATGGACTGCACAGTGACAAAACACAGCAGGCGGCTGTTTGGCTACAACATACATCTCCACTCAGTTTGATTATTATTTTAAATATAAAGAAGACACAATATAGAGCTGAAATTCCTTCATAATTTGAACTTCAATTGTCTAATTGTTGTTATTAAACTTTCTCAGTATTCCATTAAAACAGTCAACACTTTTATCCAAAGCGACTTACAATAAGTGCATTCAACTATAAGGTTACGAACACAGAACAGCGTGAATCATGTGTGTAAATTTACTAATCACCAGAAAAAATAAACTGGGCCTCAGTCACATACTCATCCCATATGAAGTAACCGCTGCTTTAAAATGAAAAGCACAGTTGTGGAGATTTACTGTGAAAACCTCACGTCACCCGCTCGCGTCATCAGCTGATGGGCTCGTCCAATCACAGCCTCGTAAACGCAGTGCAGCAGCATCGAGACTCCCGCAGACATGAAACTCCGGCTTGAGTTAAGTTTGTTCCGTACAAGTGACTCTGTCTTCGGGGTAAATAACTTGCTGAAGTCGACACGACGCTTTTCCCTGGAGGAGAAGATGAGTGCGTGGGAAGCAGAGCCGCGGGCCCGGTGTGGGCGAGGCGAGGCGGAGAAGACGGACGCACAGTCCCTGAGTTAAGGTAAGAGCTAAGCTAGACGGAGCCGCCATGCTAACTACTAAGCTAACTCCTACATATGAAAAGCATGTCCGCCACTTTGGGATAGCGAGAAAGTTGCTAAAATACATTCACATATATTCACGCGCATTGCATGAGGCCGAGACGCTGAAAGTCCGGATTTAAAGTGCAGAAAATTAAGCCATTGAATGTAAGTAACTGTTTATGAATTGTTTTGGTGTTTTTTTGCTGTGGATTTTCCAACGGTGATGCATTTCCGTTTATTAATAATAAACTCATGTTACTCATGTTGTTTTCCAGCTGCCTGTCCATGACGTACTAAGACACACTATGAGCCAGTTTGATCCAACAAGACCTTGCATCAGCATTGAGGAGTTGTCGGAGAAGAAAGAGGGTAAGGAATGTGTTTACAGCTGATTGAAGCGGGACAGATGACATGGATCCATCCTTCCACAGCCAGGAGCGCACCGACCTGTGTCCCACATTTCATATAAGACTGGAAGCTACACTGGATCTCACAGCTACACACCACATACGTCTACACACTGAAGAAGAGTCAGACAGAGTCCCACAAAGAAGTCATGACCCAGAGGCTGCAGAGAAACATTTCAAGCCTCACCTGAGTTTTTGTACAATATTTTTGCTGTATGTAAATAAAGCTTTGACTCCACATATACCTTGCTCACATTTGTTCCCTGTACAATATGTTCACCTATAACATCAAGCATCACATGAATGTTTAGTTTTAATTAACTGCAGTGCTTTTGGTAAAGGCTTACTAATAAATAATAATAATAAATATTAATATATACATTTTTATTATTAATATTGTGTGGGAGGGGCTTACCCCACATGCGGAATGCTGTGACCCCACGTGTGCACTGCAATGACCCAGGGTGACCAATAGCAACACTTCTACCAGCCAATCACGAGTGACATTTAGTTTCGAGGGTCTGTGGTTTCCTCCAATGGTGAGTAGAGAGAGGTTCTTGCCAGCGGCTGGACTCCGATTCATATCAGATGAGATTAGATCACATGTCGCGATCGGTCCGCGAGGCTCAGCATGCCCCCCCGCGGCTCTCTCCTTTGTTCTCCATATCCCCCATAAGGTTCGCAAACGCCGCTTCTCTCAGCTTATTGCCACTGGCGAACGCCGAGGTAGCGTCATGGAAACAGTAGGTAAATGCGGGGGGATTAGGCCTGTCCGAAGAGGTTTCCTGTGACAATAATACTGCTTTTCGTCTAGTGATTGTGAGTCACAGGTGTGTGTGTAACTATCAGCATTGTTTGGGAAAGGGGTGGGGGGTGTTAGTGGTGTGATGTAGCCAATGACCCGGAAAGTAGAAGCTGCAGAAACAAAAATTTGCATTCAATGGCTATGCTGCTGTTTGCCTCCTTTGGTCCTCTTACACAGACTGAAGCCTAAACACTTACGTACAGGCCTTTTGTTTCTGAAGGATCATTATGAGATATATGTACTTGTTCATCAGATGTGAGGTTAGAACTTGAATTAATTAATTTCTCTTCCCAAGCCTTTAGAAGCTCATGCTCTGGATGGACGCCTTCTGTGTAGGGTTACTCACCGTACCAGTCCTATCCAATTTGCTATTTCTAAGGATCACACTGAGGCTCTGAGTTTCCATCTCCTCAACTCCCCATCACACCCTCTCATTTTGGGATTCCCATGGCTTTCTAAGCATAACCCTCACATTGACTGGTCCACAGGAAAAATATTGTGTTGGGACAGGAATTGTTCTGTCACCTGTGCTTCTTCGGACTCTATCTCAGAAGATTCCCACACCTCGGATGTGTCTTCTACTATCAATCTCAGACTCACTGCGGTTCCGCGCAGCTCTGCTACTACGCCCCGGAACTCTCCAAGGTTCCTCCGTGCTACTTCGATTTCAAAGAGGTTTTTAATAAGACTCGGGCCTCCGCTCTACCTCCTCACCGACCTTATGACTGTGCCATTGATTTGTTACCAGGCACTTCACCCCCTAGGGGGCGCCTTTATTCCTTATCAGCACCAGAGCTAGAGACTATGAGGAAATATATCGACTCTTCTCTGTCTACGGGACTCATTCGTCCATCCTCTTCTCCTGCCGGTGCAGGTTTTTTTTTCGTTGATAAGAAGGATAAAACACTTCGTCCCTGCATTGACTATCGAGGTCTAAACGACATTACCGTCAAGAATCGGTATCCTCTCCCTCTGATGTCCTCCGCTTTTGAATTGTTGAGGAACGCCAAGATCTTCACCAAGCTAGATCTGAGAAACGCCTACCATCTGGTGAGGATAAGGGAGGGGGACGAATGGAAAACTGCCTTCAACACACCTAGGGGGCACTATGAATATCTTGTAATGCCTTTTGGTTTGACCAATGCTCCAGCTGTTTTTCAGGCTCCGGTAAACGATGTCCTCAGGGACATGCTTGATCAATATGTTTTTGTCTACCTGGACGACATCCTGATCTTCTCATCGGATGAGGTGACGCACGTTCAGCACGTCCGGCAAGTCCTTCAACGCCTCCTCGCCAACCAGCTCTTTGTGAAGGCAGAAAAATGTGAGTTTTATGTTCCTTCCGTCTCTTTCCTGGGTTTCATAATCTCTAAGGATAATATTGAGATGGATCCTACTAAGATCAGTGCAGAAACAGAATGGACTACTCCAGCTACTCGCAAACAGTTACAACGCTTCCTGGGCTTTGCTAATTTCTATAGACGTTTTATAAGGAATTACAGCTCTGTGGCTGCCCCCCTGCATTCTCTGACCTCTCCCAACACCAAGTTTCAGTGGTCCCCCTCGGCTGAACGAGCCTTCCAGAGTCTGAAGGAGAGATTCACTTCTGCTCCTGTCCACACTCTTCCTGATCCCAACCTACAGTTCGTGGTGGAGGTAGATGCCTCGGATGTCGGTGTGGGAGGAGTCCTCTCTCAGCGTTCACCCAAGGACAACAAGCTTCACCCCTGCGCCTTCCTCTCCCGAAAACTCTTCCCTGCTGAGAGAAACTATGACGTAGGGAATAGAGAGTTGTTTGCCATCAAGGTGGCGCTGGAGGAGTGGCATCACTGGTTGGAGGGAGTGGAAATCCCTTTCTTGGTGTGGACCGACAATAAAAATTTAGAATACATTCGGTCTGCCAAGCGGCTAAATTCTAGACAGGCCAGATGGACTCTGTTTTTTACTAGATTCAAATTCACCCTGTCTTATCGCCCTGGGTCTAAAAATGCTAAACCTGACGCCCTGTCCCGCCTGTTTGATCCTAGCTCTGCTCCCAGATCTCCCTCCAACATCTTACCTCTATCCTGTATGATAGGGGCAGTCACGTGGAGAATCGAAAAAGAAGTCAGACAGGCAAATATTAACTCTCAGGTGCCGGAGGGCTGTCCCCCCAACTGGTTGTTTGTTCCTGTACCCCTTCGTTCTTAGGTCATTCACTGGGCTCATACCTCCCGGGTTTCTTGCCACCCTGGGATACGGCGGACTCTCTTTGTGGTCAGACAACGATTCTGGTGGCCGTCGATGGAGGGGGAGGTCAGGGGGTACGTGACTGCCTGTCCCGTTTGTGCTCGGAACAAGAGTTTGCGACGTCCACCCTCTGGTCTCCTGCAGCCACTGCCTGTGCCCCATCGCCCCTGGTCTGACATCTCTCTGGACTTTGTTACCGGGTTGCCTCCCTCAAAAGGTAACACCACTATTTTAACAGTTGTTGACAGATTCTCTAAGATGGTTCATTTCATTCCCTTGCCCAAGCTGCCCTCTGCCAAAGAGACTGCAGAGGCTGTCCTGTCGCATGTTTTCCGCATCCATGGTTTCCCGAAGGATGTGGTGTCAGACCGGGGTCCACAGTTTATCTCACAGTTCTGGAAGGCGTTCTGTTCCCTCCTGGGCGCCACAGTCAGTCTTTCTTCCGGATACCATCCCCAGTCCAACGGCCAGGCTGAACGGATGAACCAGGAGTTGGAAACCGGACTACGATGCCTGGTCTCCCAAAACCCAGCCACCTGGAGTAACCATCTCATCTGGGTAGAGTATGCGCACAACACATTACCCAGTTCATCTACTGGCCTGACTCCATTTCAGTGTGTGCATGGCTACCAACCTCCACTGTTCCCCGACCTAGAGGAGGAGGTCAATGTCCCCTCTGCCCAGAAGTTTGTCCATCGGTGCCGCCGGATCTGGATTGGGGTCCGTGAGGTCCTTCTAAGAAGTTCTGTCCGTGCTCAGAGGGTGGCGGACCGACGACGGACCCTTGCACCCACTTACCAACCGGGCAATAGAGTTTGGCTGTCCACCCGTGACATTCCCCTACGTGTGGAGTCACGCAAGTTGGCCCCCCGGTTCATTGGTCCGTTCCCCATCTCCAGGATCATCAACCCCGCTGCAGTGCGACTCCAGCTTCCCAGGTCTATGAGGGTGAATCCCACTTTCCACGTGTCCCGGATCAAGCCTGCATTGGTGAGCCCATTGGTTCCTCCCACCAAGCCCCCCCCCCCAGGATCGTCGATGGAGGTCCAGTGTACACGGTCAAACGCCTCTTGGCAGTTCGCCTCTTGTTTGAGGATCATATTGATTATTTTTGCAATTTCTGTTAAAACAGGCTCAATGTACAAGCTTACATGCACACAAATAAATACTGTTTTGCAGCTGTATCTATTCAATGCATAATTTTCACCTAAATATCTATTCAAATATACAGCATCTGTTCAATACACCCCATATAGCTTCTCCGTTTCACAATATGTTCTGCAGAGGAGCTGCTACTGCATGTTGGTATACCCCCCCTTCCGGCGCACATATCCGCTGCCCCGCCCCCCCCCCCCCCCCCCTTGACGAGCAGTCCGCCCCGGTCGATGTTCGCAACATCGTACAGGGCGGGGGCGGCGGCGAAAAAACCCGTAGTGTCCTGCCATTTCGTTAAGCACATAAATCGCCATTTATTCAGGGAAATGCATCAGATGCACCAGCAGCTCTGCTGAACAACTGCCACCAGCAGCGGACTTGCTGCCAGACACTGCCGCGACGCACATCCGGTCTGCGGCGCATCCGCAGACAGTGTTTCCCGATCGTCACGGGAATACTTACAGAAGAAGTATTAGTGCATTTTAAGAAATAAACAGTCCGACGGTACGGTGTAAATTTATTTATTAAATATTAACAAACTACAAAATCGTCTCCACAGGAAGTACCTACACTTTACTTTGAAGTGCAAGGTTCATTTCCTGTTCTGACCATTAGGCTTCCGTTTGAGCGGGCTTTGACCGGAAAGTTAATCTTTAGAAGGCACGCATCGAACTTGTACCGAGAGATAGTGTTCCCCTCCGTGACTGACAGAGAACGACAGAGAAGACCTGCAGACCCGTCTTGTGTGCTTCTGGTTCTCAGTCATCAGCGCCAAAGTAGTGTTGTCACGATACCAAAATTATGACTTCGATACTATACCTGTCAAAATATCACGATACTCTATACTTTCGATACGATACCACAAATACGATACAATACCACAAATACGGTACGATACCACAAATACGATACGATACTGGTATATTTATTTATGATAGTAATAAATAAAACATCTGTAAGGTTCCCTTTTTTACCAGCTTGTTCCTGCCCAGCTTTTTGAACACTTAACAAATGGTATTCATATTAGTATTAGCCTACAGCAAGATATAAATGAAAACTACATGGTGACATCATATTGTCCGTATCTGACTATATGACTACATAGTTATTTCCACAAGTATGAGTTATATAATTTTACAGATGTGTGTTTAAGGTGAAAAAAAAGTTAAAACATGCCAGCTGAGCGAGTGAGTGGGGGCGGGGGCCTGTGTGTGTGTGTGTGCGCTGTCTTGGCGCGGGACAGCGCGCGCACGCACACACATGCCCGCTCCTGGTTTTTTCATGCTGGTCTGATACGATGATTTGACAAATGAACGTGACGTTTCCGTTCAACATATGAACACTGCACAGGGAGCCACTGCAGAGGGGCCGAAGAGCCGCGGGATGCGACCCCCCCCCGGCTCCGGAGAAAGGACGACTTGTTTTAGTGTTCCGCCGTTAAAGAGATGCGCCTCGCGCCGCCTCGCATCCCTCCCGGTCGCGCGTCCCACCTGTTGCGCCACACAGTTTGAGAGAGAATCACTTTCAACAAGCCGAGGACGGTCGGCTCGGCCATGTCTCCCTGAGTTCACTCGCTGTGAGTGACGGCTGCCTGTTGCATGTGTGCGAGCTGGGTAGCCCCGCCCCTCGCAGTCAATGCATGCAGGCAGCGGGACAGGGAGCGGAGCAGAGAGTGCGCTCTGATTGCGTGCTATTTTAATAAAGTACTGGTACTAAAAATATGCTAAACCGTATCGTTTTTAACGTAAGGGTACTGCGGTACCTTTCTAGTACCGGTACACCGTGCAACACTACGCCAAAGGATATAATTGTAAGTATTCAATTTGCAGTTAAGAATGTGAGCCACACATTACACAATGACAATTTCTATCTATAAAAGTAGTCCTATCTACTAAGCTAGCAAGAAATGATGTGATGTAAAGTGCTGATGATACATGGCAGTGTGTTATTTTGAATTGACGTGGGGTCAATCAGACTTAGTATAATTAGAATCATCAATTAGAATTACAGCTAAAATAGATTTCCCTTATATAAGTTAATATGCTATGATGAGTGTAATCAGTTATACAATTTCTAATGATACGTTGTTAACATTGCATGTCTGTCAAGCTCATCCAAGAAAATCTGTTGGAATGGAGATTCGAGGAGTCGAGGCAAAAAGACGGGCGCACAACCCCAAAATTATGGTGAGGGCTAAACTAAAGAGCGAAGCCATTGCTAACTGCTTGGCTAAATACCTTGCAGATCTGAATAGCGCGTTAACAACTGTGGGTTAGCTAGAAGGTGGCTAAAAGAAGAAGAGATCATCAAGTGCTTGAGCAGAACTAGTGCATGTTTAAATGTGTACGAACTGCTTAAACTCACTTATGTATTTTATAGGTAACTGCCCGTCTCTTCACACCTCTGAGGCAAATGGCCGGCGCCATAAACTGGAGCGAGGATAAGAATAATGGAGAGTCGCGCTGTGATGTATAAAATACATTTTCTAAGTTTACTTTATCTGATCAATTTCATCATTGTGTTTTCACAGCCTGAGGCCCAACAAATAACTTATGACCCAGAGGCAGCAAAGATACATTTCAAGCTTCACCTGATTAGTTTTTCACTAGCTAGGCCAGTTGTGTTTTTATAATGTTTGTGCTGTAAGTAAATAAAGCTTTCACTCAAAATTATCCTTATAAATGTTTTTATTTATTTAAAATTTGTTTTTGTTTTTTGTATTTAAATTATTTAAGGGATGTTTTTCCTCTCATTGTATGTTGTTTTCGTTTGTGTTGTGCCTTAAATAAAATTCTGTCAAAATAAAATGTAGATGATAAGTGTAGATCACAACTAAGCATGTACAACAAGCAGACACTGCAGAGCTGATCCTCTGAACACTGTCCATCTGCCTGCAGACCTTGGAAAAGCCCACATGCATGTTTTATCACTACACATGGAGCATTCACCTTGTAATTGAGTTTTTCCCTTACTGTAAGTTACCCTATAATCCTTATATGCCTATTTGGCTTCAACAGCTGAGGCAACAGCAGGTAGACAGAGTCACCAAAGATGTGCAGTGTCTGCAACAAGGGATCAAGGATTGTCCTACAGGGCATGGTTAATGCAGTGAGGCAAAAAGTTCTTGCATCCTACCGACCGCCAGGGTGACCCACACTTACATGATAGAACCACCTGCGACTGTCACTTAAGCTGTCCCACTCAAAAGGACTGGATAGAATTTTCTCCATTCCAGATAAGAGATGCAGGTCTCAAAGTGGAGTTTTCCAATAGCTATGTAGCGTCTATCCACAGAGCAAAGAGTTCTGGGGGTAAGAGGTCTTCGAAAGAGATCTCAGACCTTTTGTAGGGCATCCCAACAGCTAACAGTGTGTTAAGTGGGGCAGAAAACCCATGAAAATGTTTCATTAATGTGGATTTGATTATTTAAACATGTCGACAACACTATAGGCCTCCTGGTTGGCCACAGAGAGGTCAGGACAGTTTGTCTGTTGGTTTTTGCTATGCTGTGAGTTTTGATACATCAGACCAAGGGTGGTTATAACATACAGGGTAGTAAAGATGAGAGGGTTATTAATAACATGGGAACATTTTTATGGTTATATAACCTCCACATGCCATACACACCTCCCCATCTTTTAGAAAGCCTGAAATGAGCACTAAACTCTGACAGACTGGAGAGGTAGACGACATCCTGCACAAATCAAAGTATTTTAGGAACAAAACTATAGAGGGGGAAACACAAACTTGACTTGGTTCTTGAAAATAATAGTAAATCACACATGCTGGTAATATCAACTTGATATAGTTCAGGTAGTTTCTGTAGTGCCAAAGCTGCTCTGATCAAACTAACAATTACTTCTTCAATAAAGGCTAGACAATTATATAAAAAAAATATTATTTGTGTTTTTTGCTGTCATGCAGATGCTAAATTAAGAGGAGATTGTTCATCTCAATATAGCCCCTCCAATAGATATAAATTTAGGTATGAGGCAAATTAGCGACATTAGAAAAAATTGGACATAATAGTAATTAAACAAATTTTCCAGTCTCAGGTATGTAGATGTTTTTATTGATGCTGCTATTGCTTGACATTGAATAACAACAGATGTTTCTGTACAGTCATTGCTGTTCCATCAGCGCAGTATTTCAAATACAGCTTAATACTGCAAAATCACTTTGCTGCACAGTCCCAAGGGCTGGAATCCCCTTGTTCGCAAGGAGAAAACAGTGTAACTTTTGGTATTCTCGAAAGCAGTTGTTGTTCTTGTTGAGGTACAGGTGAACATTAAACGTTGAACATTGCACTTTGAACATTTGAATACAGTCTGGCCGTTACAATTTGGCCATTAGTAGCAGCTGATTGCCTTCTTGCGCCAGGTGCGCTGTTGCTGGCAGGTGCATCATGACTGCTGTCGGAGTCTTCATCACTGCTGCTTTCATCACCTGGTGTAGGTCTGTAGTCTTCATCGCTATCGTCACTGTCACTGAGACAGCTGTCATCACTTTCGACGGGTGGAATCCTGGTTTGAAGTCCACCAGCTCGCTTCCCGTAGACAGTTGATGTGTCCATTTAGTTCTGCCGAAAAATAAAGGGCAGAAATTGCATTAATATCCCAGCATTATATTTTTATTCTGTTTTGCACATAATTCAATGTTACACACTTACACTGCACATACAGTTGTACATAGTCTGTTTCTCTATTTCTGCATTGTTATATTTATTTTTATTTTATATAATAGGGACAATGCCCAGCTCCTTAGCCGCACCAGAGATATAGATAGTGATAGTGATAAGTAAATTTTCCTCTGTAGTCCCTGAGTATTATATATTATTATATATATATATATATATTATATACTCAATGAACAAAACGTCAGATTTACAATCATATAAGGATGCTTATACTTCAAAACATTTGAAGTATATGCACAGGAACTCAATTTTCCACGATATTGCACCTAAGTACAATGTTATTAATTTGCAGCAATTACGGCATAATAAAGCGATAAATGCAACAAACCGAAATCAGCTTATTACATTACCAATTTTCATCACATGTAGTCTATTCCGATATATTTAGCATAAGAAGCAACTAATAAGCTGGTACATATTTTTCATTTTAGCACAACTTTCCTCAAATTTTGCCAATTCACCAAATTTAGCAGCCAAAATCCATGCGGTCTGCTGAGCCGGACTTCTGGGTCGATCAATCACTCTGACCACTAGATGGTGGTAAAGTGCTTCCAATACGATCCTGGGTATTTATAAACTATTAATCAACAGGTATTAGTGGGATACATATGCCACCTCTGCGGCATTAAGACTGGAAGCGGTTTGAAGCGAAACATTTTTTTTACTGCTCTGCTCAGAAACTGTCACTATGGGGTGTGTCACTATTGTGTAAGGCTTCTGCTATAGTCACATGTAAAGAACATCACATAATATTCACTCAAGCATCATTTCAAATATTTTCAAACACTATGTTCAGGCTGATTTTGCCATTAAGGTGGGGCTGCATCACTCAACTCAGCCAATTTGCAACATTTGAGTGGGCTCACTAACTTTACACAGTCAAATAAACATGCCCTTTATATGACCAGTAACAGTAAAAGGACGGGGAAAGTGGACGTTAAAACTAAAGCTGGACTAAGACAACACATCCAGACTGAAAATTTGAAGGACCGGCTCCTCTGTCAAAGTGACGGCTTGATGGAGGCTTGGGATCCACTCAGATTAATAGAGACTTGTCGGTTATTCCCAAGCCCCAGACTCTATCTTAATTCAAAGATTCAGTGAAGAAAGAAGATGATGAACTCTGTCCAACTCTGTCCACCACCCCTCAGGAAGAGGGGTTATGGTTTTTAGGAGAAGTAAAATTAAACAGAAACTGCTGCTAAAGTTCAACTGAGACATGGAAAAACACACACACACACACACATCAAGATGAACTACGGTACCCTAGCCTTGAACCACACAATGTCCTAACTAGTTTCCTCCTCTCTCTCCTGCGTGCGCATACACACACACACACACAATCACACTAGCAGATTAAAGGACAGAGCCGCAGTAATATAGTAGATGGTCATAGCTGTCCATTGGCTGTAGATCTCTTGAGCCATCAGGGTCACAATCAAGGGCAAGTATAAGGAGCACACACACACACAAACGCACAGACATTTTCACTTCCCAGAAAATCCCTTTCCTTTTTTTCAACATGTGTAATAGAATTTGCAGAAATGTATACCCTCTACACACATCTTCCTCTTTCTATCACATTCCCTTTCCGTCTCTTTGTCTCTTTCCCTCAGTAATGAGTTTAGTCTCAGTCTTGGGGGTAAACACTTGTAGTAAATACAGACTGGAAAATGTGATTATTCTAATTATTTATCCTCCCATTCTGCAAGTCTTCAAGCTAATGGGCTGCTACTATCAACATTAGCCCAGATCTCCTCTTCTCCTGGGCAAACAACCCAAACTATAAAACCACGACTCCCATATTTACAACCGAAGCCCTTTATTAAGAGTGAAAAAAACATTATAACATACCAGATTGTGTACAATTCCTTCCCCTTTGACTGGAATTCATCTTACCACAAGGGTTCAAGTAAAAAAATGTCTTTGTGTTATTTTTGAGATATTATATTTTTTGTGAAAAGTATTACGGAGAATAATGACTGGATACCTAACCTGTTAAATCCATCTATCCATAGTATCATCGTAGAAATTCAAGGTTAATTTAAACAGAAAATGAATTACATTACATGTCATTTAACTGATTCTTTTATCCAAAGCAACTTACAATGAAAAATAATAATAATTAAAACAAAAGGAACGCCCATGAAACTCTGAGCCAAGTTTTTGTTTTTTTAATCAAAATCAAAGAAGGCCATAAGAAGACTGCTGTCCGTATCAGGGATGCATTGAAGGGTACATAACTTCAACCCATGAATTATTAGGGCCCGAGCACTGACATGCACTGACAGATAGTAAGGCCCTATTGAAATTGTAAGGATAATTATTATTATTTTTCAGGCAAATGAATTGGCTTTTTGAGGGCTTTAACATGCTCAAATTCTTACCAAAATTTGCAGAAAATTAGAAAGTGGTGAAAATGCACGTATTCTGGAGATAGTGGCAAAATGGCTCGGGAAACTCGGGGGTCGTAGAAGCTCAGGGATGGTACCAATCGATCGGGAGTACCCGCATAAGTGGGGGTAAAGCCTACTTGTAAGTGTCTACAGCCTTCCTTTATACATGACCCTAACCTTAGTTATTATTATTTTTCAGGCAAATTAATTGGCTTTTTGAGGGCTTTATCATGCTCAAATTCTTACCAAAATTTGCAGGAAATTCGAAAGTGGTGAAAATGTACGTATTCTGAAGGAATTTTCAATGGGCGTGGCAAAATGGCTTCATTTCATTTAGAAACTTGGAGTTTCTGCTAAGTTTCTAAATGAGATATTGGCGACATTGTTATTCTTACAGGATTGTGTGTTAAAGGAGAAAATGTAACATATTTTCTTATCCGGCTATGCTTAAAAACATCAAGAGTAATGTTATGTTTTAAAGTTCAGTAATGGCAAGGGAATAATCAAGGTGAAGAAGTTAGCTGTGAGAAGCCGTCGCCACAGAACTCTCACATTCTGTCCAGGAGATAAAACATTCTGCACCTCCACAGCTCTGTCTGCTCTGCCACATTCCTTTCATCTCTCTCCTGCTTTTCTACTTTTAGGCTGGCGAGACAAGGTTTGAAACATTAATGGAAGCTTGAAAACACCATCCACAGTCTTTTGAAGCAGCAGAAAGAGGGAGAGCCTCTTCTCCTTCCCTCTCTTGTTTTTCTACCCTCTGCTGCTGCTGGTGAACTGATAAATGTTGCATGGAGCTCACTGGAAAGATCCGTCTCCTAATCCTTTGGTCAATACAACAACTCTTCATTCAGCGTTTTAAAGCATCCTGTCCCTATCACCTCGCTCCACCCTAAGAAATGTAGTGGTGCCGATGTAGGCCAGCAGACCATTGGCATGACTCTTATTTATCATCAGATAACATGGATTATATTTCTTTTTTGATTCGGCCACAAGTGGAGACCTGCTGTAAATGTGGTACCAGTGGACTACACTTATCCTGCCCCCCCAAGTGAAGACCTACCCTCTTTAAGATTGACAACCAATCCTAAATGACAATCTGTTACAGTGACATAATGAATGTTGGGGTACCACCATTGTCGCATCCTGGTGTGTCATCCTCATTAAAAACAAACTATAATTTAAAACTCTACATAAATAATATCACTCAACTGCAGTGAGTATTTGCTTATTACCGGAAAATACGTTTCTTAAGTTTACACATATTTCCCAAGTAATCGTTGTAAATAGGGTGAATTTGGGTAATCTGGGACATTTCTAGCAATTTTGACTTCTGCGATTTAATCCTATATCTGTTTTATAGATTAAATCAACATATTATACTGTACCTCTCTGTAACACCAGTTTTACTCAGAAGAGAACATGGCACAGCTTTCAGTGTTCATTGTGCAAAAAATGCAAATTCTTCCTGAATATGATAATATTGGACAGGTCTCTTTGTAATTTTGGAACCGTGTATTAGGCCTAAGAAAATGACTAAGAAAATAAACTTTATTTATTAAAATGTCATTCACTAATGTTAACATGCAAAATTCATTTTTTTTCTCAAGGAACCCTATCCTAAATAAAGAAACCATAATATGAATTTAAACATTCTATTTAAGGTGTATCACATTTAAAATAAATCTATTAAAATTCAACCATCAGCAAGAAACAATAATAGTTTATTCATTTGGTAATTCACCATCCTATTGGGGTAACCTTGAAACAAACAGTCCTTGTAGGCGAGAGACCATCATCATTGATCTGCCTTTTGCCTTCTACATATGTTCGTCATGTAATCAGCAAACTGATTATCTGCTAGTTAGTTAACCAGACAATCAGTTTAAACAGACAGGGACAGACCATGAACTCAGATCATATGTGGAGGTGCAGGTACGTATAGGTCAACAGGCAAAGGTTGAAAAGTGGTTTGTATTTGGTAGGCGTTAATGCAGACCAGGCCACACAATTGGTTGTTTGCTCTTGCAAGCCTCCCCAATGAATAAGGAAAGCCCTGCAAAGAAGGCATGCTCTCGAGTTGCAGTTAGCTACATGCAGCATGCAGTTAGGTGTCATGTACAATAGGACCTAAGCGAGAGAGGGCAGGTGTTTAACCCAGGTCTGCATGCCTGCTGAGAACTGCATGTGGCTCATGAGACCGTGCACAGCTGCAGTTGCAAGTATGATGAGGTTTGCCTCCCTGCTAGTATGGGAAAATCTGTAGGTTGTATGGACGGCTCACTGACAGAGACAGATTTCTCCTGGTGCTGCTGCCGTAGAGAGGGTGGGAGAAAGCAAGCGAAACCAAGACAAAGTCTACAATGAAAAACGGCATAAAATAATAAGTTAGAGGACTTATATGACATTAGGAGGAGCATATTTTTTTGTTCATTATAAAACTGTGGTGGAACAAATCAGACTGTGATCCACCACCGTAGAGTAGGTACGTATATGGAAACACTGCTGTGATGTTGAATAGGCACTGCAACCGTATGGCTAATGATGGCAGCACTACCATTATTGCAGTGCATCTTTGTCAGTGAAACATAATTGATTAAATTTCACTATTATTATTATTATACAGCACTTTTACAATTGAATGGAACACTCAAAGCACTTTAGAGTACCTAAGTCACACCTTTTAACATCCATACTCTGTCAGGGGCAATATTGGGGTTCTGTATCTTGCTCAAGGACATTGCAGATACAGACTGGAGTTGATGGAGATCAAACCTCTAACCCCCTGGTTGGTCAATGACCCGCTCTACCTTCTAGGTAGGAAAGCAAAGTTAAAAGAATAGGAGGAAAAGAAGAGGGACCTGTGGCAGTAGGCACTGAGTGGGATTGAACAAGAGGGTTCATGATGTGCACTGGCATGGGGAACTTTGAATACAAATGCAGGCTTGAAATATTTGACTCACAGTGAAAAGTGTAGGTAGATCAACACGTTTCACCTGAAGTGTGGGGCCAATTAAATGTGATGTCCTGATCCTAAAAGGTTTTCCTCTTGTCATATTTAAGCTGAACTTCCCAACCAATTTGGACCGGAGTCAGTGGACAGTGGCATTTTCAACCTTCATGCAAGTCACCTCTAATTAAAACGTTTGGTGTGTAGTTGTTGTTGGTTAAGATGGAGATGGGGTGTGCAGCATAGCCACTTATGTATTTGCATGATATAAAGAGTTTTTGTCAGGTTGGAGGGAGGTGGATTACTAGTTTTTCTGAGTTAGTATTATATTGCTCTGCCAGACTCTGTTTGACCTCATTAAATCGAGAGCATGTTAGTAAACCCACTACACTCTGAGACTGAAAACATATTAATGCAGGTGGGCTGACATTGACAATCTATGATTCTGATTAAAGTTGGCCGTAACTGTACTATTGTTTTGCTGAATGTGATGAGAGGATGGTGAGCTATGTACTTACCTCGTGTATCTTTCATATGTAGTTAGTTTTCCTTTTGTCTAATAATTCAATCAACTTTTATTTGTATGGTGCCAAATCATGCTATACATTTTACACTTTACATAAAAGGTAAAGACCATAAAAATGATAGAGAAGCCCAACAGTTGCCACAATGAGCAGCACTTCGGCAACTGTGGAGCGAAAAAAACTCCCTGTATCTTAATTGTAATTCTCATAAGATACCTTTAATAAAGGTTTTGGCTAGGACAACCAAAATATGTTAATAAAAGAAAAACATTATATTAACATGAAGGCATAAAACCAAGAAATACTAAAATAGATCGAGGGTTTTGGGTATTTTGTATATATGGTTAAGAAAATTACTTATATAACTGGAGAAAAATGTTTGTCCTTAGACATTTGAAGGGTAGAGCGTCGAGCATCAGTGAAACAGTCTTGAAAGATTCAAATATTGAGAAACCAAAAAATATTTATTACATTTCAGGCCTCTGCCCGCCTCTACTATAGTACCTATACATTGTATTGTTCATGTAACAGGTTCATTGATGCTTTCCTACATCATATTTCAAGCCAATCCGGTCAATGACTTGTTCCTTAGAGACAAATAAATGGATGTACATTGGCGACCACGTGTCCACATTTGGAGAGGTGGTGTAGATTATGGATATTAGTTCATCCCGTTGTCACATAAAATTCAAACTTGCACAGAAAGGAGAAGGGGTGCCATGGAAAGAAGAGGATCATGACTCATCCCTTCTTTTACTATTGACATCTTTAGTGTGTGTCTTTTTAAGTCAGAGTGACCCTGAACAGTTTTCACCTGTACCGCGGTTCCATCACCAGTGAACCACAGGACTTCTTAATTTTCAGTCTTACTTTTTGTTTTTATTTAGTTTTTACAGACATTCGCGCATACACACACACACGGTTCGTCTTTCGGTCATCATCTGGTCATCTTCAGAACAGTCCCTCACATCGGCCACAGCACAGTATAGCTGATAGAGAGGAGAGAGTAATTACACAGAACACCTGAGCACAATCAGACCTGGCACTGTTCCCTGAACCACATCCCGACCTCTCACTCCTGCAGCCGACGCTGATCAAACCCTACTACCAAGGTTCCACATCTCCCTTACTGCTTTACAAGCCAGAATTATCCCTTACATGGTGTGAGAACCATAAGTAGGCGGTTGAATGTAAATGCAACCAAGATAAAAGGGATATGAAGGGTGGTGCTGGACATTCTATCGCCTGTTAGAACCTGTTACTAGTTGGTTTACTTTACAAGGACGGACACTGTAATGGGGATACTGCTTGATCTAAAATCACAGAGCATAATGATGTTGCTACTGTCCTAACTTGAAAGCATAGTCAGCTCTCTTCCAAAACACTAAAATGTGAAGCCTCTTCTTAGAAGAGTGCTGTTTTTGTCACCCTTCATTGCAGCTGTTTAAGCTTTTACTGTGTATCCAAATGAGCGTTACTGCATTGTACTGAGTTTCTGACATGATCTTTAGTACTGTCACTTTGTCCTCGGTCGTTAAACACATTATTCAAAGAATTATAGCTTCGCCGCTTCCAGCTCAGGGATTGACTCACTCTATACACCTACAGCCATCAGTACAACATCAAAGGCTTCTGTTAACTGAAATAAAATCCTTTTCTGTTAAACTGATTCAGGGTTATGCAGTAGAACAGGGACATATGCCAAATGCAGTGAGGCCTTGATGTTTTAGTTTGCTGTACAGGAAACTAAGAGAACAAATTCTGCATTGCAATGTATTCACAGTTTTCAACAAATAACTTTGGAAGTTGGGATCATATTTGACACAAGATAAGATAATCCTTTATTAGTCCCACAACAGGGAAATTTGCAATGTTTACAGTAGCAAGAGGGCGGTCAAAAAGAGACATCAGCAAAGTAATAATAAGTTAACAAGTAATACTTAAAAAATTTAAGGAAATATAAATTTAATAAAAACTAATACATACAGTGTAAACAGAATATATAGAGTAAGAATATAAATATATAAAGGATTGCACAATGTCATTGAATTGTACATTTGTATACAATGTGCAAGTTACTTAGATGTCTACTGCGACCACAGTTGTTTTTAGAGACAAAAGGTTTGAGTTTTATGATACAACTTTGCTCATGCAAAAGAGGATATGGGATGTCAACAGGAGGGCCTGGAACCATTTGGAAGATAAAATTACGCTAATCCTTGCAAAATATCAAAGTTATACTGTGTTACTTTTAAAAAGATAAAAAAACATATTATTCCTACAAATTAGCAGTCATTATATAAGTATGTACAACACAGATCGGAAAAAGTTCTCTCCACTTTGTACATTAACGTCATTCCCTCCATTTTACCAGATGGAGCAAAGACCTAATAAAAGTTTAAATTAAATGTAAAAAAAAAAAATCTGAACCATTTTAGGTTGTTCTTATCATATAACTGCTAAGTTTTGTGATGATTAATTATTTGGTGCCTGTCCTGATCTCAAACTGAAAGACCACACTCTTAAAGGGGACATATTATGCCCATTTAACCACCAGTTGATATGGTTCCTCTGGGTCTTAATGAAATATCTGTAACATATTTTGGTAAAAATACCACAAGAACCATTTAAAACAGCACCCTTTTACCCTGCCTAAAACAGCCCTCCTCAGAGTGACCTGTTTTGAGTGCCTGTTCCTTTAAAAGCTAATGAGCCAGCTGATTTGATTGCGGAACATGCTAACCAGAGTTGAAAAAAACTCGATAGTTTAGACTTTTCCATAGTTTGGTAGCTCTAAATCAACAAACTAAGAATGTAGCCATAAGTTAGTTACATGGAAGAACACTACCATAATATACTTACATTATATTGGGGATTTCACTATATTAAATTTTGGTGCCACAATTATTGTCATACAAAATGTCACGGGGGTTTTCCCGATTATCGATACTATAGAAGGAAACTACACACAACAAACAATATATAGTAGTGATGGGAAGTTCGGATCATTTGACCGACTCGGTTCTTTCAATCTCGTTCAGTAAAATGAACGAATCTTTTTTCGAGTCATTCGTTCATTTCACCGGGGGGGGGGGAGAGAGAGAGGGACTGCGCATCAGGACTGTTCCATAGGCTCAGTCAAGGAAGCGGAAATGATTCGTTCACTTCCCTACTGGGTCTTCAGGTACGAGTATAGAAAGACGTGAATTATATTCGTTCACAAGTCATAATGACTGGTTTTGTTATTTTCACTTTACATTTACACTTACAGTTTAGTGCAGTGTAATTGTTTCCCGTGATAATTAAATGCCAGTGTGATAATAAATAACAATTTCAAACCATACAAACTGTCATGTTGTACTGTATTTAATAGAGGTTTTCTTAAAAAAATATGATCTGTCACACAAATGTGCAATTCAAGTAAAATAGTCTTATATTATATGAAAAATTCTGTGTAAGACACAATTGATTTAAGTCTGTGAACTTTGAGTTTGTACAGTTTTTATGGTTTGAAATTGTCAATTATTATCACACTGGCATTTAATTATCACGGCAAACAATTACACTGCACTAAACTGTAAGTGTTAATGTAAAGTGAAAATAACCAAACCAGTCTGTATGACTTGTGAAAGTATATAATTCACGTCTTTCTATACTAAAAACACAGAGTGTTCATTTCTCCGGGAGACAGTGAACGTCCCTCGCTACAGCTCCAGTGCTCCTCTACTGAGCCAATGCAGGTCACGTGAAAAATGATCCAAAGACTCGTACCCGAAGACCCAGTAGGGAAATGAACGAATCATTTCTGCTTCCTTGACTGAGCCTATGGAACAGTCCCGATGCGCGGCCACAAGAAAATGAACGAATCTCTCTTTGAGAGGACTCGTTACTCCCGTGTAAGGATTCGTTCATAATGGACGAATCGTTCACGACCGACACATCACTAATATATAGCTAATCGATAGCTAATGAACTCAAATATTATTATCATGAACTATATCCAGCCATTTTTTATATTGTAACGTTTTGCTATTAAAAAGTAATTTGTGTAAGCTATTTTATTTAGTTGCCTTATTGTGGAAGGTTTGTCAGTGAATTTGTGTTTCCTGTCATCATAAGCAGTGTATCTGTTTGATACATTTATTGTGAAGGGTCACCAACGGAAGTTGTTCTGTTTTGGGAGAGATGTATTGACTAGTTGTGGTTCTGGTTCCAGTCACATTATTTGTGTCCTTATTATACCATTACCTCTCAGTATAGATGAATTAAACTCTTGGATACATTTATAATGGTTAATTGGAAGAAAATAAGAGCGAGAGAGAGGGTGTGTGTATGTGTATGTCAGCCACTCCTGTGGAGCTGGTCAGAAACCGAAAGTAAACTGTGAACTACGATGGAGGTTTTTGTCCGTCGTTGGTGGAACGTTTCAGTGGCTCGCACACACAAGCCAACCGTGCACACACACAAATTACGTGACTCGCGGGAGGCAAACACCATAGTTAGATATTGTAGTTCTTACAGTAATGAAACTGCTGTAATTATAAAACCGGTTAATCCCGACATCCCTACTTTAGATCTTACAAAAATACACCATGTACTTGTTTTGATCGTTTGAAAGGTTGTGGAGGTTGTTGTTGTTATGTCTGAATGAAAGTGTCAAACTTTTGCGACAGCTGCAAATAAGGAAGTAACCTTGGTTAGTGCATTTAATCCATTTCAGTGTGGCCATGCGAATAGTTAATTTTTGGCATTAACCACACAGTGGCCGGCAGTAAGTAAGAGAATGTGGCAGAGATATTACCTTCTTTTACTACTCCTTGCTTCACTAGCAGTTTGTAGCTGTTTCAGCCTTGCCACCATGGAACTCTTGCTTTCTTTGTACCATCCATGCCACATGGAGGCCTTATGTATTGAAGTCTTTAGATGAATCCTGAGGACTCAATTCCGAGTTTGGTGAAGTCAATAGAGGCTAGACCAGGGGTGGGCAAACTTTTTGACTCGCGGGCCACAATGGGTACTAAAATTTGACAGAGGGGCCGGGCCAGGAACAGATGGATGGAGCGTTTTTGTGAACTAATATAAATGACATGGAAAAATCATTACATGAAAGGATTTGGCCTTTACCAAGTAGCAAAGCACCTATTTGCAAGGCCATGTAACAGAAACTCGCCTTCAGAGAAAGGCTTGCTAGCATTTGCTATTTCAAATGCCCCCCAAAAAACATGCCTTGGTAGATGACTCTTTATTCGCAGTTTGTCTGTGAGAAAAAATGTTGCTGAGTCTGTAAATTAGTCGCCAACCTCTGAGCTGCAGCCACCCGTTCTTGCGTTGACTGCTTGCTAGCGTAGTTAGCATGCTTCGTAGCAAAGTGACGGCTGATGTTCAGTGGTGGAATGTAACGAAGTATTTTTACTTCGTTACTGTACTTAAGTAATTTTTTACGTATCTGTACTTTACTTAAGTAAAAATAATAGTGCATACTTTTTACTTTACTCCGTTACATTTTGCAGCTATTATCTATACTTTTACTCCGCTACATTTCTACAATATGTGTCGTTACTCCTTCATTTTATGAACACAGTTTCGCCAAAATGTTGCTGTGACGGAGCGGCTCTGCCAGCGCTCCACACACGCACACACAGTCGCACATGCAGCCACACAAACGCCAACACATTTCCACTCTTCCTGTTAATGTTCGTAGTTGATCACTATCTAACCATCAGCTACTCGGTTTAGCGCTGGGCCGACGGAGGGTGCCCACTCGTCAGCTCCGCATCTGGGTGACACACACACACATACGCATCTGGGTGACACACACATACGCACACACACACACAGTCACACACAGTGGCCGGTAAGCAGCCGTCCGGACCACTCCGTGAAGAAGGAGGAGGAGACGTTTCTTTAGTTTTAATATTACCAGTAGCTATATCTGCATTCTTTATCAAAATGGCACAGCCTAGACATTGAGAGACAACCCATTGCGTGAGTACTTTTACTTTTAATACTAAGTAAATTTAAAAGTAAGTACTTTTTACTTTTACTTAAGTAGGATTGTTGATGTAGTACTTTTACTTTTACTTAAGTATATATTTTCCTGGTTACTTGTACTTTTACTTAAGTACTAAACTTCAGTACTTCCTCCACCACTGCTGATGTTGTACTCCATGAAAACTGCGACAGTTTCTCGGCATATCAGACATACAGCCTTCGATTGGACTTCAGTGAAAAAGTATTTTGTTGTCGACTTGTTGTTAAACACTCGGCACTCATTGTCCACTTTTCGTTTTCTTGATCCTCTCATTTTACAGAAGGGCTCACAGGGCAAAGGGAAAAAGTGAAGGGAGATCATGTGCCTTTTCAAGCCCTATACACCACACTCCTGGGCAAATTTAATCTAGCATTCAACCCCAAGGGTTCAAACCCAGAACAACAAGAATCAAGAAAGTACGATTTCTTACTAAATAAAGCAAAACTACAAAGTGCTACAAGTATGTGCCATTTAAGTGCTACTAAATTGTAGGGGTGGGAATTGGCAAAAATGTGACGATTTAATAGTATTGCGATATTTGGGCCACGATTCAATAGTATTGCGATTCTGCGATGTATTGCGATACTGCAAGTATTGCGATTCGATTCTGCGATATATTGCGATTCTGCAAGTATTGCGATTCGATTCTGCGATATATTGAGATTCATGTCCCCCATATTATTCAAAGGCATTACAAAAAATGAGGAAAATAAGACTGCTCAACTAATTTCAAATGTCACATTTAATTCTGTGAACAACATTGTCTTCTACAAATTAACATTAACAAGTGCAAAAAAAAGGATAGTGCAAAAACTTTGTCCTTGAACATTCAGGACCTTTGTAATTATTTTCTGAATATAATTACTCTCACATGAAGACCTCTCACATGAACGCTGAGCCCCCTGCACATAACTTAAAATTATTTAAATACAATACAGTAACATAAGGTAGACATAATAGAGTAACATAAACCTCAGAATAATCATATAAATAAGAGTAACTTTGAGCTTCAATCAAAAAAATAAACAAAAATGTGTACTGCTAGAGTCCAGTCGGCTGCAAGGTCATGAGCCAAAATGTTAAAATAATTTCGGGATATTGGCATTTTTGTTGAGGAAAAGGAGTTGGTCAACATGCTCAGAAGTTAAGGTGCTCCTCTGGGCCGTTACTATATCTCCTGCAGTGGAGAACACCCTTTCAGCAGACACACTAGTGCCTGGAATGCTCAGGTATCTTTTAGCGAGTTTGGCTAGGAAAGGATACATTGTCTCATGAGCTTTCCACCAGTTGAGGGGGTTTTCTTCTAGTGGCAGTGGAGAAGCTTCCTGGTATCTCTTCACTCCCTCTTCAGCTTGGGAAAATGCTGACTTTTGTGTGGCTGTGGTAGAAAATGTTTCTCCCAGTAAATCAGCTAGCCCAGATCTTCTTTTAGGTGGTGGCTCCTCAAGATCCTGTCCATCCATTTCTACTCCAGAGGCACTGCTGGTGTCTTCTTGCCTAATATTGGGCTGTAGAGAAACATTAGATAAATGAAAAAACATATCTCAGGTTTGAAATAGCTGTGTAATGCTCAATGGAATTGCTGATTCTGCATTAAAACAGATATAAGAAAATAATGCTAACCAGATGAACATAGCCTTGATTTAAAAAAATCTGATAAATAATATAGCATTTGTAAAATACTTTATGACATTTTAAAATGATAACTATTCAAACAATGTAATAAAGCCTACCTGAAGGCTGGCTGCCTCTGCTACCAGTCTGGAATAAGTGTCACTGATGTCATCTGTGGTCAGGAAAGGCAGTGACTTGAATCGTGGATCCAGGGCCAATGCTGTGTGGAGTGTGTTTTTTTATTCAACAGTGCTATATCTATTCTGCAGATCTTGACTTATTGCCTGTTTGATGTCCCTCACAATTGGTTTGTCCCCCATTGCCTCACGTGTGTCATTTAGCAGCTTTGCCTGCACTGGAGCAATGATAGACAAAGTGGGATTCTTCTCCTCTGAAACTATTTTTGTGGCTACAAACATCGGTCGAAGTGTCTGCATTATGTCCTCAGCGTCTGTAATGTCATTTTTTGTTGAGGGTGCAGATATCACTGCCTGACCTCAGAGGACAACAGAGCAGCACAGATAGCTGGTTGTCCCTAGATTGCTTCTTGCTAATCAGTCTGCAGTAGAAGCAGAATTTCGGCTGCCTGAATTTCAAGGCCCACTTAAACAGTTGCACCAGCTCCTCTGAAAGGAGCTAATTCCGTGTCCAAAATGTTTGGAAGTATACTGGGCATCTTAAACTTGTTTTGGACATGAGTCTGGGCTTCCTAAATCTGCAAGTTTAGTCCTCCCCTATCTTCACCATGTCTCTCCTTCCTGCATAATCTGTAAAGCAACAGAATTATTAAGTCCATGAAACCTTACTATGCATAGTATGTTCAATTTATGTAAGTAAATTATACACACTGGACATTTTATGCAGCAGGTAAGTGGTGAATTTGTCTACCTCCTTTTTGAGCAACTTTTTTATTTTTGCATATCATTATCTCTGATCTTGACCCCTATGCCTCTCAACCTTGGGTCATGGTCTTTGGATTAAGGTTATACATCATATGCTTGTCTATTGGGGCATGCAGTCCTGTGCTCCTATCAATAGGACCTTTCTGTTGGTTGGGTGTCACTGGAACTGCTTACTAACTGACAGAGTCAGTGAGATCAGATACGGTATCAAATCAAATCAAAGTTTATTGTCACATGCACCAATGACAGTTTCATCGGAGCAGTGAAATTCTTGTGACATGACAAGCAACATCTACGCAGTAGACAGGCTTTTTACAAAAATTTTTAAAAAATGACATACTATATAACATATAACATAAAACATATAACCTATAGCAGAACGAAGCAGCAACATATCAAAATGAAGCAGCAGAAAGTGTTCACCGGGTGAAGGAGTGGGGAATATTAAATTAAATACTATGAGTATGAGTATATGTGTAGTACGTGTATTTGTATGGGTGGTGGAGCAGAATGTGCATGGTAACTGTTCAGAGGGTCAGTGTTGATTGTTCAAAAGCCTTACGGCCTGGGGGAAGAAGCTGTTTTTGAGTCTGGTAGTCCATGCTCGGATGCTCCGAAAGCGTTTCCAAGACGGCAGCAGTGTGAGAAGTCCACAGCCTGGGTGGCTGTGGTCCTTGATGATCTTCCGTGCTTTTCTCAGGCATCTTGTGCTGTAGATGCCTTGCACGGAAGGGAGATGGCAGCCAGTGATCCGCTCCGCTGTCTTAACCACCCTCTCCAGGGCCTTGCGATCAGCAGCAGAGCAGCTACCAAACCAGACAGTGATGCAGCCTGAGAGGATGCTCTCGATGGTGCATCTGTAAAAGTTTGTCAGTATTTTTGCAGCCATGCCAAACTTCTTCAGTCGTCTTAGGAAGTAAAGTAGCTTTTGTGCAGTTTTCACCGCCGAGTCCACTTGTTTAGACCAGATCATGTCATCCGTGATGAGCACACCGAGGAACTTGAACTCGGAGACTCTTTCCACCAAAGCTCCATCGATATGTATGGGATCATGACCCCCCCTCTGCAGCTTCCTGAAGTCCACGATCATCTCCTTGGTCTTGCAGACGTTGAGGGACAGGCTGTTCTCTTGGCACCATGTTACCAAGCCCCTGACCTCATCTCTATAGGCGGTCTCATCGTTGTTAGAGATGAGGCCCATGATGGTGGTGTCGTCTGCAAATTTCAGGATGATGTTTGAACTGTGTGTTGCCACACAGTCCTTCTTGTACAGGGAGTACAGGAGGGGACTGAGAACGCAGCCCTGAGGGGCCCCGGTGCTCAGGGTCAGTGAGGAGGATGTGCGGTTGCCCATTCTCACCACCTGGGGTCTGCTCGTCAGGAAGTCGCGGATCCAGTTACACAGTGGGGTTTTAAGACCCAGGCTCCTGAGCTTGGGGACGAGCTTGGCAGGCACAATCGTGTTAAATGCTGAGCTGTAATCCACAAACAGCATCCTCACGTATGTGTGGCCTTTTCCAGGTGGGAGAGGGTGGTGTGTGTTGTGAGGGCGATAGCATCATCCGTGGACCTGTTTGTACGGTATGCAAACGGCAGGGGGTCAAGGGTGCTCGGAAGGGTGGAGGAGATGTGGGTTTTGACCAGCCGCTTGAAGCACTTCATGATGGTGGAGGTCAGTGCTACAGGGCGGTAGTCATTTAAACAGGTGATGGATGGTTTCTTGGGTATGGGGATGATGGTGGCCTGCTTGAAGCAGGTGGGGACTGTTGACAGTTGAAGGGAGAGGTTGAATATGGAGGTGAAGACCTCCGCTAGCTGGTCGGCGCACCCCCTGAGGACACGGCCTGGAACTCCATCGGGCCCAGATGACTTGCGAGGCTTCACTCTTTGAAGCTCTCGCCTCACGTCAGCCACGGTCAGGGACAGGGTGCAGTCATCGTCTCGGTCCTCGGCCAGTCTCGGGAAGGGTGTTGGTTGCCTCAAACCGTGCATAGAAGGTGTTGAGGTCATCAGGTAGAGAGGCGGCGGGCTGATCATCACTGCTATTTCTCCCTTTATAGCCTGTGATGTGTCGCAGGCCGCCCCACAAGCGTCGGGGTTCAGAGCTGAGGTAGTTGGATTCCAGCTTGTCCCTGTAGTCTCTTTTTCCATCTCTGATAGCCATCCGCAGGTCCCATCTGGACTTCCTCAAGGCCTCTGGGTCACCGGAGTTAAAGGCAGAGGTCCGTGCTCTGAGCTTAGCACGGACATTACCATTTACCCAGGGCTTTTGGTTAGGGAAAGTCCTGACACTGACCTTAGGGACGACATCATCGATGCATTTGGAGATATATGAAGAGACAGTGTCTGTGTATTCGTTGATGTCCCCATCCGCTGCAACACAGGACATCTGCCAATCTGTTGATTCAAAGCAGTCCTGGAGAGTGCTAATGGATTCAGCACTCCAGCGTTGAACTGCCCGAAAAACCGTTTTTTCCTGTTTTAGGCGCTGTCTGTAGGTTGGGATGAGCATAATGGAGGTGTGATCCGACTTCCCAAAAGCGGGGCGGGGGAGGGGTTTGTGGCTGTTCCGTATTTGCGTGTAACAATGGTCAAGAGTCTCGTCACCCCGAGTGGGAAAGTTACTGTGTTGATGATATTTAGGCAAAACTTTCCTCATATTAGCCCTATTGAAGTCACCAACAACAATAAAGACTGCCTCAGGGTGTGCATCCTCAAGTCCATTAATAACTCTGTACAGATCCTCTAACGCGCACGTTTTATCTGCCTGAGGTGGAATGTAAACAGCTGTGATGATGGCGGAGCTGAATTCATGGGGCAGGTAGAAGGGGCGCACTTTTATCGCTAGCAGCTCCAGGTCTGGTGAGCAGCGTGAACAAAGCACAACAACATCCGAGCCCCAGCGAGAGTTCACCAACAAGCACACCCCTCCACCTCTGCTCTTACCCGACTCGGAGGTTCTGTCCTGCCAGTAGATGGAAAAGCCGGCCGGAGTTACGGCCGCGCCAGGCACCATGGGATCCAGCCAGGTCTCCGTGAGCGCCAGCACACAGCAGTTCGCGATGTCCTGCTGGAAGTTAATCCGTGCATGTAGCTCGTCCATTTTATTGTCCAGGGATTGGACATTCGCGAGCAGAATGCTCGGCAGCGGGGGATTGCAGCATCTCGTCCGAGATCTGCACAGGATACCGGTGCGCTTCCCTCTCTTCTTTCTCCTCCGCCAGCGTATTTGTAAACACAGCGGCGGCAGAACAAAGGAGTCGCAGCAAACACTCCGGTAAGTTGAGAAAAACTCCGTATTTAGTGACGAACGTATATCCAAAAGTGCGAGTCGATCATACTGTATGAGCGACAGTGCAGTGTGTACAAAAAACAAACAAGAAAAAGCGAAATAAACATAAAACTGCGTAGTGCATGCGGAGCCATTGTCAGTGCGACCTTTCTCTACGGCGCACCAGGGCATATATGCCTCAGCCCACTGTATCATTCATGGTTGACATGTTAAGTGCTTTCATTTTTACATGAAAAATCCTGTTTATAAAGACATGTCATGGTCCATGTCCTCACATTTACTGTATTCTCCATTACTAATCTTTCCTGACAATATTTTTATTTAAGCAGTGTATGAGGTTATGTTAACTGGTTGGTGATTCTGCACTTGCATCATGCATAAGGATATATGCTCTCTCTTTAGGCTCTATAATACCCTCGTTAAGAGGTTAATTACATTGCACCTTAGGTCAAACTAACCTCCCTTTGAATTTATCCTGTTTATTTGTTTGTCCAAATTTGATGGATTAACTTTCAATAAGCATTCTATGGACTTAAGATATTGTGTTGTCATTTGCAAGAGGAAGAACGAAAGCAAATGGAAAAAGTACTAACGCAGATCACACTTTGTCAACCACTTTGCAAGCACTGCAAGACTTTCTTTATAATGGCCTACTCCTCTCTTTCTTTCTTTTAACGCTGACTCACTTTGAAAATACTTTAATGCAGTCACTTGAGATGCACCATTATATTAGAAAAAAGGACACACATAGGTTCAGCTTCAATTCAAATTTTTGCACAAACTTGCAAGTCTCAAGTCAGTGTTTTGAGTGCAGCTTTGGCAAACTCGTGTATAAAGGATATCTGTAGAAATTATCTTAGAAAACACTTTCAATAATGATCATTGTCAGGAAATGGGGTTCAGGTCTGAAACTTTAAAGTTACATTAAATAGCTGACATTGTGCATTGCATGGAATCTTCACCTTAATCATCTTAAATAAATGGAATCAGGTTCAGAAAGAATGCATCTTAATGATATTGTGAGGCAAGCAATTGATATGACAGGGATTTAAAAATACTACAACATGTGATAAAGCTGAAAAAGACATTTTCCAAAAGACAACCTGCTCACTGTAATCATTGCATATCCTGCAGTAACAGGTTGAGAAGATGGGCCAGTGATTGGATATCAGTCCTCAGGGTTTGACTTTTTCCTGGGATCAAGGCTCTCCTGCTGTGTAGTTCCTAAATTTGGCATGGGATGATGTATGCTTTATGTAACCGTTAGATGGTCAAATGTGAGTTTGAAATATCAAGTATGAGTAACTGCATTGCAAACATTAATTTGCTACTTTTTTCAGGGTCAGTATTATGGTATAGTTGCGTCTTGATGACTTTATCCATCATAATGCAACACTGTTCTAGTTTCTTATAAGTGAACCATAAGGGTTCTGCAAAGCTCACTAATGTATATGCTAATCAATATCACAATTATTTCAAACTTTTACCTCAATTAGGATTAATGAACGTGTGGAAATTGTGATTAAACACAGCAGGCAACTTCCATCAAGTTGGAAACACAAGTGTGTGTCCCGTTTATTAGCATCACAACAAATAATCCAAAATGGCGTTAAATAACCCAGCATGCCTTGGGCCTCCGACGTCATCACGTTACCCAACATGCATTGGGATCCGACGTCATCACATTACCCGGCATGCATTGGGATCGACGTCATCACCCACGTAGGATACGTAACGGGACGTCGATCCCGGCCCAGTCGTACTGATGCACATTAGTTAAATAACGGTGTGAAACAACAGTGTGCAGAACTATACTAAGAACAAGGGTGAATTATGTGAGTCCCCTTCACTACACGCGTCCCCCGAGAATTCACCATACCAAAAAAAAATATCACCGGAGAGGTGGTCGTATTAACCGGCCGAAACGGCTGTGTTTTACAGGGGGTGGAGGAGACACTACCGTGGAAGGTATCCCGCCATGACACGGGTGTGGGGCATGGAATGTGGGAGGTTTTATAGGAAGGGGAGCAGGGGGTGGGTGCAGAACTGGAGGACGCCCACGTCGTGGGGGCTGGGCTACTTCAACGGGCCTAGCCACGTCCAAATGAGCTGGTTTGAGGCGGTCAATGGGAGGCAAACCGGAGCGACTCTCCATGTCCACCACAAAGTGTTTGTCCCCCGTCTCCAACACGCGAAATGGGCCCTCGTAGGGCGGGCGTAGCGGTCTACGACACTAAGGGCTGCCTTAGTGTCAGCAAAAGCCTTGTCCCTGATCTCAGTCCAGTCCACAGCGTGCGTGGGCTTACATTTCAAGGCCTTGTACAGGGGCTGCATGAGCTGAGCGGCTCGAGGGATAAAACGATGATAAAAGTTCACCATGCCGCGGAATTCCTGCAGGGCTGTCACTGTGAGCGGGCGTGGAAAACGTGTGACCGCCTCCACCTTTTATGGAAGAGGGACTGCGCCGTCCTTGGTGACTCTGTGTCCCAGGAAATCAATGGTGGAGCGACCAAACTGGCACTTGGCAGGGTTGACAATCAGGCCATGTTGGTTGAGCCGCTCGAAAAGCGTTCGGAGGTGCGACTGGTGCTGAGATTCGGACGTGCTTGCTACCAGAATGTCGTCCAAATACACAAAAAGAAAAGGCAGGTCAAGTAAAACAGAGTCCATGAGGCGTTGAAAAGCTTGGGCTGCGTTTTTAAGTCCGAACGGCA